>NC_090648.1:119971117-120271354 GCF_040937935.1 Hyperolius riggenbachi | reverse complement strand
AGAAAGTATATACCGTTTACCCCACTACCCCATCCAATTACTACTTTGTCTCCTCCCATAGTATCTCCTCCCCCCCCCCCCCCACTACCTCTAGATTGTCAGCATGCAAGGGCAAGTAGCTCACCTTTGCAGTGCTAGGTCCCCGGTTTAAAACCCAGTCAGAGCATTATCTGCATGGAGTGTATGTTTTCCCTATGGGTTTCCTCTGGGCACTCTGTTTTTCTCTCAGATCCCAAAAACATATAGACAAGTGTATTGGCTTCCCACTAATATTGAACCTAGACTATGATGGGCACATGACTATTGTAGGGATTAGAGGCAGTTATATCAAAAACACGAGTAAAGTAAATATGTTTTTATGACAACGTGATACATGCAATTATAGTCTCTTTAAAGTGGATCCGAGATGAACTTTTACTCATTGCATAATTGTGTTCCTTTCCTATAGTTTATAGGGCATTCCTCAAGCCAAATACTTTTTTGTTTTTGTTTTAATACTCTAATTCTCTATAAACTAAATACGCCCCACCCACAGTTTTCAGAGAGCCTTGGCAGTAGCAAGGGCTCATGGGAGCTCAGTCTGGGCAGGAGGAGGAGGTGGGGTATTACTAGCCAGAGATTTCAGAGGCAGAGAGGAGGAGGGGAGATCAGGGTTTTTTCAGTCTGAGTGCTAATGGTGCAGATAAGCCTGCCTCTGTGTAATGTTTACAATCAACATGGCTGCTGTCATTGTATCACAGGATGAAATAATCATATTCTATTAAAGCAGTATGCAGACAGATTTGCTGTTTAAACCATCTAAACTGTACATAAGATATATAGACAAGTTACTTGTTATAGTTTAGTTTTTCATCTCGGATCCGCTTTAAGTGTATTTATACTAGAGGTCAGAGCAGTGTAATACCGCTAAACAGTGCTGTCAACAATAAAGATACATACACACATTCGATTATTGTCGCCTGTCGGTGATCAGGAAATGATACCTCGGGGCATTTTGGGGGTTGATACTGTACAGATGCATCGCTAGCCCTCAGGCTAGAATATTAATAATAGTTTTTTACCTTAACCAGCTTTAGTGGGCAACATGACTTGGCCTCACCAATATTAAGGATGATATTTAAAAATAATGTATTTCTTATTATTATATACAGAGTATATACAAATAATAAGTAGACAACTGCTATTGACATTATAATAACCCTATAGCAAACACATTAAATATCACCAAATGAGTACACTGGAGCCTTAATGTTAATGTAGATATAGTGGAAGACTTAGCAGCAACGTGGACTACAACTGGGACAAAGGCAATTAAGATGCTCCTTCAACATGCAGCAAACCTATTGTGGCATAAGTGCCATTGACTGTTTTGCTTTTTTTTTTATTCTAGTGTCCTAAAGCACCATTGGTTTTTCTCTCTTCTCACCCTTCTTGGTTGGATGGCTTCTTGGTTCCCTTCCTGTTGTACTCCCAAAGTATCAAGGTGCCACGTGTTGCCTGGGACTGGACAGACTGTCCCCGATTGTACAGGTATGTATGCATTGCTAAAAAAAGAAGCTTAAAGTATATTTGTAAGACTACTCAGACCAGGTTACCCATAAATTAGTGCCTTAAAGGGATAAAAACAAAATTTACACTTACCCGGGGCTTCCATGCGGTCCCCCGGCATCCTCCTGGCTCCTTCCCTGGTCCCGGCTCCAGTTACAGGACGACCTCGGCCTGAAGTCGTCAGGTCTGCTTCCACCTTCTGGTCTGGAGGAAGCCCCAGGTAAGTGTAAATTTTTGTTTTTATCACCTGCTCAGGGTCCATTTAAGGGACACATGGAGTGTGTCTGAAAAGGTCTGTCTAGAGGGTATGTTTGAAAATTTTTAGGCTTTTAATGAAGATTTCAAGATTTCAACCTTTGACTCCAAAATAAGACTTTGTAATTCAAAAACATGCTCTGGATTAGGGTTATTGAGGACAACTGTTTATGTGATCAGTTCATTTTCCCATAGGTTTGCTTTACGGTAAGTTGAAACACTGAATATTTTCCAGATGATCAAGTAATATTTAATTTCCGAAAACTAACAAAAGGAGGAGCACCACTGCCATAGTATAATCAGTAATCTACCCTGTGCAGGGAAGGCCAAACTAAATGACAAAAGAGAGAGAGAGCAATAAGGTGTTGAGAACATAATTTAATATTCAACGCTCAATAGTAATGTAACACTCACCTCTTCAAGGAGGCCTACCCCTCTCTTACACGGACCGATCGATGCAGCCCTGACCCTTTTGTGTCACCATTCCATTCCTCTAGATTGTAAGTCTTTGGCAGGGCCCTCCCTTCTTGTGTATCCTCCCTGATTATGCACTCTACCCAAAGAGTTTAATGAACTTGTATTATTGGGACTACTACTCCAGTGTATGGTCCGGCATTATGTATCTTACTGCTTATTACCTGTATTGTTGTCGGTCACCTCTGTTATCATTGTCAGTAATCTTATTTATTGTCCAGTGCTGCTTAAAGAATACCATAGCTGTAAAAAAAAAAAAAGATTTGATACTCACCCGCAGCTTCCTCCAGCAGCATAAACCCATCTGAGTCCCACGCCATCCTTCCACGGTGTGCCATTCAGCCACAATCAGCCCTGGTAGGCTTAGTCATGTCCAGTCTAGATCTTCTGCGCATGCGCGGAACTACCGTGTATTTGCAGTAGACCTGGACTGACACGACTGAGCCAGTTACCGGGGCTGATCGCAGCTGAATGGCACCCCGTGGGAGGATGGTGTGGGGCTCTGGTTTATGCTGCTGGAGGAAGCTGCGGGTGAGTATCAAATATTTTTTTTTTTATTTTTTTTTTACAGCTCTGGTTTACTTTAATATGTTGGTGCTATATAAGTCCAATAAATAATCATGCAATAAAATGCACTATTCATTGATCATTTGGTCAGCTTATTTTCATTTCTGAGGCTGTTACTGTGTTGCTACTAGTCTTTCTCTGCAATTAATTCGGTTATCCTTTATGCTCTGTGCACTTTCCTTGGGGTGCATACAGGTTATACTGTATATATTAGGCTCATGGTCTTATGTATGGACCCAATTTGCTCATTTATTTAGATCAATTGCAATACTGGACGTTGCACTTTTATCACTGTTTATATTGTGCCTCTGACTGTTCATCATTGCCCCCGCATTGTTTGGTTTTAAATGTGCAACAATTTGTCAATAAAATGTATATCTTTAATATATTGGTGCAGTTTATGATTGCATTATATTTCATTATTATTATATTATATTTAATATCACTTCCACCTGTGCCTGCAAAAATGTATATTATATTATTTTACAATATAGTAGCATCCCTTTATAGTAAACTTCAAGGGACCAGGAAAAGTAGTTTACTATATCAGAATTGGAGATATTTATATATATATTTTCATACAGACACATTTGCTGGGACCTGAGGACTGAGTTTACTATACCCAGAGGTTTACTATATCAGAGTTTACTATAACGAGATTCTACTACTGAAAATTGAGTACAAATTAGTTGATTCTTCACAATCCTGTATGGAATGATGAGATAATCGGACGTGCAATGTGTGTGGGCACCTTTTTGCGTTTTTCTTTTTTTTTTCAAACAACATTTTTATTTTATATCCCAACATATAAACAGACAGGAAATGATACATGGAAATTGGAACATACAGAGCCATTACAAGGATATGCATCGCAGTTAAGCATTACTCATGGTAAACAATTGCACGTTCCTTAGTTACAACATTGTTGGTAGCCTTAGTTCCTGTCTCCCCTCCCCCACCCCTAAAGCCCCTTCATCCCCCCCCCCCCCCCCCCTTCGGTTACCTCTGAGAGCAAATCATTTACCATTCTAGCCCCTATGTAATTTCAAGATGGCCCAGGGACCCCTGTAGATGTTCCGTGAGGTACCATTTGGTATATTTGAAATGTTCCATTAGAGTTCTTATCTCATCATTTGTAAATGTTGCAAGAATAAAACCTTTCCACTTCTTAAAAAAGCTCGCTGTTTTCTTGTCTTTGTGTATAATTGACTCGAGCCTGCCCTGGTTGAAAAGATGCTGAAGTTCCTCTTGTGTATCCCACACAGTAGGGACACTTGGATATATCCATCTGTTGAAAATGACTTTGCGAGAGGCTATAATAATCAAATGTGCTAGCTTGCTAAAATTAGGGCTAGCTTTTGCAGTTAAATCTGGTTTGTTGGGTTTGACATAATTAAACAAGAGCATAAGCGGGCATGGAGTTAAATGCAGATTACATACTCGTTTAATATATACCAGCCCAACATGTTACTATTGACGGAGAGGAGTAAAGGCAGTGGAACAAATCTGCATTTTGCAGTGAGCATTTGGGACATCTCGGAGAATAGTGCGCAGGAGGAGTTTGGTATTTTATATTAAAGGCGAATTTAGCCCTATGGATCAATTTAAGCTGTGATTCCCTCCAAGTTTCCCCCGGTACTATTTTATGGACTATTCTGTATCCCGCCATTATTTTCTCCTCAAGATTTTCGCATGGTATGTCTTTTTTCCACTTAGAAAGGTTATTTTGTGCTTTACTCTCCACATTTATGTTTTGTAATGCCCTGACCTGCTTGGTCCAGCATTTCACAAAATAGTAAACTGCTCTCTGCAAGCAGGGAGGTTTCCTACCTCTCTAAAAGAAGGAATCATCAAGCCCCTTCTTAAAAAACTTTCCATGGATCCAGATGCAATGAGCAGCTACAAACCTGTCTCCAACCTCCCCTTGTTAGGTAAAGTTATTGAAAAGGCTGTCTATCTGCAGCTTGAAACCAGGCTGTCAGTAAACAACATCCTGGACCCTCTACAATATAGCTTTAAGAAACACCACAGCTGTGAAACAGCCCTCATCCAAGTCTGCAACGATCTGCTCATGGCAAGGGACAGAGGGGAATGCTCCATCCTAAGCCTGTTGGATCTCTCAGCGGCTTTTGCTACAGTTGACCATGAAATCCTGCTTAACAGACTGCAGGAGTACTGTGGCATCAGTGGATCAGTCCTCCAGTGGTTCAGATCATTCCTGACTGACAGAACACAGAGAGTATCCCTAGGACCTATCATGTCCAAACCTGCACCTCTACAATTCGGAGTGCCACAAGGATCAATCATATCCCCTCTGCTGTTTGCAATCTACATGTTGCCACTCGTTACACTTATCCAACGACATGGCCTGACGTACCACTGCTACGCCAATGACACACAGCTATACCTGTCCTTCAAACTGGTGGAACAGACCCTACTCCAAAAATAAACTCTTGCTTAGCTGAGCTACAGGCATGGATGAACAATAACTGGTTGAAACTGAATGCTGACAAAACTGAGGTCCTTTTTGTCCAAAGCCAGCGCTCGCCATCAAAACAGCTCTATCCTAAAGCAACACCAATCAGGATTGGGAATTCAGACATAAACAGCTCCAACCTTGTGTGCAGCCTTGGCGTACTAATTGATGGGGAATTGAGTTTCAGAAACCAAATTTCATCTGTAGTTAAATCTTCCTACTTTCATCTGAAGAACATTGCAAAGATTAAACATCTGATTCCCCCAGAGGATCTTCCAACCCTAGTTCACGCCTTCATCACATCACGGCTGGACTACTGCAATGCCCTTTATGCTGGCCTCCCCAAAAAGGACCTGCGTCGCCTGCAATTAGTGCAGAAGGCTGCTGCCAGATTGCTAACAAACCAGCCTCGCCACTGTCACATTACACCGACCCTTCGCTCACTGCACTGGCTACTAGTAGAATGGAGAATACTCTTTAAAGGGAAGGTTCAAGCAAAAAAAAAAAATGAGATTCACTTACCTGGGGCTTCTACCAGCCCCATGTAGCCATCCTGTGCCCTTGTAGTCACTCACTGCTGCTCCAGTCCCCCGCTGGCAGCTTTCTGACCTCGGAGGTCAGGGCCACATTGCATACATTTTTACGCATTCCAGCTAGTGCAGGAACAAAAATTTACGCGTTTCACCACTAACGCGTAAAAATGTATGTGTTAATGTTCCTGCACTAGCGGGAATGTGTAAAAATGTACGCAATTTGGCCCTGACCTCCGAGGTCAGAAAGCTGCCAGCGGGGAACTGGAGCAGCAGTGAGTGACTACGAGGGCACAGGATGGCTGCATGGGGCTGGTAGAAGCCCCAGGTAAGTGAATCTCATTTTTTTTTTTGCTTGGACCTTCCCTTTAAGATTGGACTGCTGACATTCAAATCCCTGCATAATCTGGGCCCTGGATACATGAAGGACTTGCTGAAGCTGCACCACACCTCTCACAACCTCAGATCAGCAAGTTCTATAAACTTGGTCACTCCCAGAGTGCACCTCAAAAAATCTGGAGATAGAGCCTTCTGTCATGCTGCCCCTACTCTTTGGAACTCCCTGCCACACCCAGTAAAGACAGCACCATCCCTGGAGCTATTCAAATCCAGACTGAAAAGCCACCTGTTTAGCCTGGCATTTCCGGACTTATAAAATTCTTCCTCTGTACCACGATGGTCTGAGCCATGCTTATGCGCTTTGAGTCCTACGGGAGAAAAGCGCTTTACAAATGTTATTCGTTTTTGTTGTTGTTGTAATCTAGCGTGGATTTCAGATAAAGATAGCTGGGAGAGATAGGGAGAAATGAACTTATCAAAGGAATCCAGGTTAGCTATTATTGATACATCTTTTATTTTACTTCGTATATATGATTGTAATTGTCCAAAATACAAAAAAAATGGCCCCTAGGTATACCAAATTTAGCTCTAATCTCGTGAAATGTCAAAAGCCACCCCCTGCGCAGGTCACCAAGCTGTCCCAGACACTCAACACCTTTTTCTTTCCAAGTTAGAAAACCCCCATGAGCCAAACTAGCTGGGAAGCTCGGGAGACCCTATATTGGAATATATTTAGAGATTTGCTCAGAAACATAAAGCATTTTCCTAAGGATTCTCCAGGCCATCACTGTGTCTCTAATAACTCTACTGTTTTTGAGTTTCGGGGGCATGTATTTTTGTGTGGTATGGAGAAGACCAGACAGCGACCATGGATCAGAGACAGATGCCTCCAAGTAGTAATTTGAGTGTTTACTGGTTTTATTCACCCAATCTCTGATATGTCTAGCCAGGCATGCCAAGTTGTAGCGGCGGATGTCTGGAATTGCTAGCCCCCCCCCCCCCATAATCTAGGAAGTGTCAGCTTAGAGAGTGCTATCCTTGTTTTTTTGTTTTTCCACAAAAATCTATTTAGGGCCCTATTTATGTCTTGTATCTGTGTGTTTCAACAGCAAAGGGATGGTCTGCAAGGGATATAGCAATCTGCCAAAAGTGACTGATTTAATTAGAGCTGCTCTTCCCGGAAGATTAATTGGTAGATTCTCCCAGCTGAATTTTGCGTTTTCACTTCCTTCCTTGGGTCTGCTTTCTGTTTCTCCTCACAGCCTTTAACACAGGAAGTTATCAAGTATTGTTATGTCTAATTTCCTTCTACAAACTGTGCAAGAGCTGAACTGTTCAAACATAAAAACAAACATAGGATACCTCCAGCTGGAACAGCGCACAGAGGAGTGTACAGAAGTTAATTTAAAAGGTTATAGAGGTTCATGGGAATTGTGAAGGCAGGCTTTCACCCTCCTGTTAGCATGAGATTTATGTCACTTTGACTATATCCCTGCATCATGTGACTTATGTTCTAACAAGCAACAGATTGCATTGTTTGGAATATGGTATATGTTTTCATGGAGGTCTAAATCCCTCTTGTCCAGTGACAGCAGCGTGTAAATGTTCTTTACAAGGTTAATGCATCTACTTCTTTCTTTTCTCTTTTTTTGTTCATTTTTTTTTTGTTTAGTTTGCATTGCTGCCATTTTTCACACGGATGTTTGTATTAATGTTCCAGTATGGTAATAATAGCTAGGAAATCTGACATACATTTATGTACTACTGCCATTTTGTGATGAGTCAATTTAAACATCAAGAAGACTTCAGCGCTGTCAGTCTAGAAATCCTGTTTCTTATAGGCATGCTTATTGAGTTATTTAGGTTGTTACTTAAAGTGAGCCTGTCACACAATCTACTGCTGATATTTAGCTTGTGTAAGAGTCTAGTGCCATACATCGGTGCAGTGACACATGCTGTCATTTTTCTGTGAAGTCTGTAAATTGCTCCGGCTTCTGCGTAGGAAAGGCGATTACCAGGGACTGTTGAGTGGATTACTCACTTTGATTACATGAAGAGAATAAATATTATTAGAAAACATAAGTTGCAGGGATGTATAGTAGAATAAAATAGGTGTCCTGCCCAGGGCAATTTCTTGGGCAGTGCGGGCAGGGCGAAGGAATTGGGTGCCTTAAAGAGAAACTGTAACCAAGAATTGAACTTCATCCCAATCAGTAGTAGCTGATACTCCCTCTCCCATGAGAAATCTTTTCCTTTTCACAAACGGATCATCAGGGGGCTCTGTATGGCTGGTATTGTGGTGAAACCCCTCCCACAGGAAACTCTGAGGACCATGGTCCTGGCAGTTTCCTGTCTGTGAACCTCGTTGCATTATGGGAAATAGCTGTTTACAGCTGCTTCCAACTGCCAAAAAAAAGCAAGCAGCAGCTACTTCCAGTGGCATCACCTGCCAGCAGTAAAGATGTCGCCATGTGATAAATGTCACATGGGGACGTCTTTAAATCAGGATGTAAATCATGGAGAGGAGAGCTTTTACAATGGGCAAACACTGACTAAATCATTTATACATAATTATTGTAAAAATGAAGCACTTTTTTTTTATTACATTATTTTCACTGGAGTTTCTCTATAACCTCTTGAGGACCACAGTGTTAAACCCCCCTAAAGACCAGGCCTTTTTTTGTGTAATTGGCCATTGCAGCTTTAAGACCAAGCTGCAGGGCCGCACGACACCGCACACAAGTGATTCTCTCCCCCCCCCCCTTTTCTTCCCACCAACAGAGCTCTCTGTTGGTGGGGTCTGATTGCCCCCCCAGTTGTTTGTTTGTTTATTTATAAACATTGATGTGTATTTTTTTTATTAAAAATCATTATTTTATTTACATTCCCCCCCTCCCCCAGCCAGCCTATCACAGCGATCGGCTGTGATAGGCTTCAGCCTATCACAGCGGATCGCTCCTATGTCCCACATGGGGACATCCGTGTCACACGGCTGTCCTCAGTACAGCTCTGCTGTAGATCGCAGCGCTGTACAGGTAAATAGATGGCGAAATCGCCGTCTAACAGTCTCCCGAGCGGCTGAAGGCGGAGCCCTGCCAACCAAGCAGGAGAATCGCGCGCAGCCTGCGCTCGATCTCCTGCAAAACAGAGCCCAAGGACTTTACGCCGATCGGCGTTAGGCGGTCCTGGGGCTGCCGCCGCAGCCACGCCCTTTGGCGTGACGCGGTCGGCAAGTAGTTAAAAGGAAGCACAGAGACAACGGCAGCCCAAATAGCGCAATGTGTACTGAAAATGAGTAATATGTATGACAAAATGTTGCTCACAAAGATGGGTTCCATAAGGGGCAACCGACCACTTGAAGCAGGTGGAGATGTATGACCCGACTCTACTAGGGGTGTCCAACCTGGATTGGATGTGGTTGCTCTCTTGGTAAAAAGACATAGGCACAGGCCTACGCAATGGCATAAACTATGTGAGCAGAGTGTACCTCTCCAACACTAAATGGTGGGGGGGTATAAAGCACAAAGGGGGTAAAGATGCTCCCAAGGATGAATAAATTAAGTTAAAAAGACATAAAACAAAAGAGGAGAAGGTGGCTTACCGCAGGCCCCGCGTTTCCACATCCAAGTGATGCGCGACGGCACTTCCTCTTCTGCGTGTACGCAGCCGAATCCCGGAAGCTGTGCCATGCATGGCTATGGGATTCACTGCCACTCGCACAAAAACTGACAGCAATGTCGTCCAAATTGTTATGACAAGCGATTCGGACGGTGGCAGCATTATTCCCTATTGCAGAATTTCCCCGTGCGATTTGCCTGTAGGGAAATGGCGGATTCAGCATTATTTCCGCGCTAGTGGAAGCGAGCCCTCAATAACGACAATCTCAACTTCTCTTGCAACCCAAGTGTGTCAGTGACACTCTTTCACATAAATATTATTTTGGTGTTTTAAAGGGACACTTAAGTCAAACAAAAAAAATGAGTTTTACACTTCCAATAGCCCCCTGCAGCTGTCCAGTGCCCTCGCCGTCTCCCTCCGATCCTCCTGGCCCCACCGGCAGCCACTTCCTGTTTCGGTGACAGGAGCTGACAGGCTGGAGACGCAAATGATTCTTCGCGTTCCCAGACACATTAGCACCCTCTATGCTGCTATATGGTATATGATATATGCTATAGCAGCATAGATGACGCTATTGTGGCCAGGAACGCGAAGAATCACTCACGTCCCCAGCCTGTCAGCTCCTGTCACCGAAACAGGAAGTGGCTGCCGGCGGGGCCAGGAGGATCGGAGGGAGACGGCGAGGGCACCGGACAGCTGCAGGGGGCTATTGGAAGCCCCAGGTGAGTAAAACTCATTTTTTTTTGTTTGACTTAAAGAGAACCCGAGGTGTGTTTAAAGAATTTTATCTGCATTCAGAGGCTGGATCTGCCTATACAGCCCAGCCTCTGTTGCTATCCCAAACCCCCCTAAGGTCCCCCTGCACTCTGCAAACCCCCATAAATCACAGCTGTGCTGTGAGGCTGTGTTTACATCTGTAGTGTCATTCTCGGCTGCTCCCGCGCCTCCTGCATAGCTCCGGTCCCTGCCCCCATCCCTTCCCTCCAATCAGCAGGGAGGGAAGGGATGCAGGCGGGGACCGGAGTTCTGCAGGAGGCGGGGAGAGCAGCAGACTGACAGTATAGAGATAAACACAGCCAGCTCTGACAAGCTGTTTGTCAGCAGCGTGGCTGTGATTTATGAGGGATTGCAGAATGCAGGGGGACCTTGGGGGGGGTTTGGGATAGCAACAGAGGCTGGGCTGTATAGGCAGATCCAGCCTCTGTATGCAGATAACATTCTTCAAACCCACCTCGGGTTCTTTTTAAGTGTCCCTTTAACATACTACACTATTGGCTCTGGGTTACCTGTTTCCCTTGTGTCTTTTTGGTCCACTGATATCTTTTGGTCCATTCTTTTCAAATACAAGATTGGAGTAGATCTGTTTGTTAAAACACAGTGCAGTAACCTACAAACATTGACTGTAATATACAGAACGTTTTTGTTCATGTTCTTACAGATGAATAAAAGTTACGTTAGATTCATACACTGCTATATTAGGTGTGGGCTGTGCTTAACCTTATTCATTTATTGCCATACTCTCTTGATCCAGATTAAAGTGTATAAGTGGGGAAAAAAATGTTCTGCACATAAGAGAAACACACACAACACAGATCCAAACTACACATTATAACAAAACACAACTCAGAAATGTCACACAAAGATGTGCCTCTTTGTAAATCTTCCTTTAGGCCATGTTCACATTATGAATCGCCCAGTGCTTTTTCAAGCGCTGAGCAATTTTTTGTGAATTATTTTTTTTAAATTGCCGTTCCCTACGCTTTCTAAGCGCTTAGAAAGCAGAGTTTTTTTTCTCACTTCCCGACGTTAGTCAGGAAGTGAACTCTTTCAACCGGAAATGAATAAATACAATGGGCTTGATTCACAAAAGAGTGCTAACTGTTAGCACGGGCGTTTTCGCGCGAATTTTCGCATTGCGCGCGATCGCGAATTTTCGCGTGAAACGATAACAGTTTCGCGCGCAAATGTGAATTTCCGCGCGAAAACGATATCGATTTCGCGGTAAAATTCGGTGAAAATTCGCGATCGCGCGCAATGCAAAAATTCGCGCAAAAACGCCCGTGCTAGCAGTTAGCACTCTTTTGTGAATCAAGCCCCATGTATTTATTCATGAAAGCGCTGGGGAAAGCGCTATACAAAGCACCTTTTCAAGCGCTTTGCAATTTCCCTCCACCTTCCATTAGGGCCTGAGCCCACTAACGCAGTTGTGCGCAGTTGTGTACAGTTGTGTATACTTTTCAGCAACACATCAATGTTACAGATGCTGAAAAGCGGACACAACTGTGCACAACTGCGTTAGTGGGCTCAGGCCCTTACAGGCAAATCACCCTGAAAATGGTGAGCGGATCGGAATCGAACTGCTCATATGTGAACACTCTCAAGGGGAATGATTGCACAAGCGCTTTTAGGACAATTTCTGAAATCGCCTGCCCTCAAAAACCACCCGCAAACGCCCTTAGTGTGAACAAGCCCTTAGGGCAGGGCTGTCAAACTCAAATACAGTGGGCCGAAATTCAACACTTGTATACATGTCTAGTGGCCACCTCCCTCCTCTATACAGTTCTCTAGTGTTTTGTGGCCCTCCTACCTCCCCTATACAGTTACATGGTGTCTAGTGCCCCTCCCCCACTCACCTTTACAGCTTTCTAAAGTCCAGCAGCCCCGCTCTCCCTCCTCTATTCAGTTCTCTGGTGCGTAGTGGCCCTCCTCCCTCCCCTATACAGTTCCCTGGTTTCTAGTGGCCCCTCTCCCTCCCCTATACAGTTCCCTGGTGTCCAGTGGCCCTGCTCTCCCCACTTTATACAGTCCCCTGGTGTCTAGTGGCCCCCTTCCCTCCCCTGTACAGTTTCCTGGTGTCTAAGGGCCCCCTCCCCATTCTATACAATTCCCTGGTGTCTAGTGCTAAGTATTGAGAGCCTTTGTGGTAACTGCAGTTTTTCTTTGGCTGTTCATGTGGGAAGATTTAATACCGTGTATTTTACTTTAATGTCTTTGCGTTTTCCTTCTGCTATCTGCATTGCATGAGTAGATTTTTTTTTTCTTGAGCACTTCACTTAGTATACTTCCATAAAGAGACTCAGGAGAAATGGAGCGTACAAATATAAAATTCAAAATGAAATGTAATTTATGCCACCGAGTGGATGGAATCAATGCAAATCAGGCTCTCACAGCATTTAGAGTAAACTTTTTCTTTTTCTTCTATATTAACTTCATGTTCTCTTTACACTTGCAGACTTGGAACGCTTTGTGCTTTGTAGACAACAGCAAAGAACGATACCCCACTGTATAGGTTATCACAAAACAAGGCAGTGTGTTTTATAGTTATGGGACCGTTTTCCATCCATATACCTAGACAAAGCGTTTGTGTCCACATGGACGACAGAACTTCGTAGATGCTTGGCTTTTTTTTTTTTTTTCGCTGAACAAATCCACCATCTGCTGTGCACACGTATCCAACTTAGAGCGTATATATAGGCGTCTGAGCTCAGCAGCTGTCCAGTGTTAGAAAACAAAACTGTTTCAGTTGAAAACTGGGATGGAGACTCGGCTTACCCATTGAAAATATTACTGTATTAGGGCCCTTTTCCACTAGCGCGATTTTACAATCGCTAGGGTTTGCTGAATAACATAGGAATCGCGTTAGGTTATTTCCACTATCGCGATTCGTTTTTGACACTGACGCAAACGCGCGGCGGAACGATTATTGCCGCGATTTTGCTATGCAGTGCAAAGCATAGCAAAATCGCGATCGCAAACAGGTAATCGCCGGGAAATGTAGCACTTTTGCTGAATCGCAATCACTAGCGTTCAGCGCGAACGCTAGCGATTGCTAGTGGAAAAAGGCCCTTACTGTTTCTGTACATAGTGCTGACATCTTCCACAGCACTTTACAGAGTACACAGTCATGTCCCTAACCATCCCTTAACCCTTTAGCAGCCATGTGCACTGCAGGGCCGTTTTTTGGGGGGGTTTTGCCGCTGGGGAAATATGCCCTCCCCAGCCTGGCTGGGTATGCAGAGCGGCGCAGGGAGATTTCATATTTACCTGTTCTGGGCAGCTGGATTGGCGTCTGTCATCCACTTGCGGCGTGGCAGTGCCGACATCCTCTTTGGAGTTCCGATTATATTATGACTTGTGACCGTAACCCAGAGGAGGGTGCCAGTGTTGCAGCTCCGCCCAGTAATGCAGCATTGCCCAGAAGTGTCTCTTCCTCCACCTAGCGGCGCTCCAGTGCTGACACCATCCCCTGGGTTAGGATCACATGTTATATCATGTGATCATAACTCCAAAGAGGATGCTGGGACTGCAATGCTGTGGGTGGAGGAGAGAAGCCGATTCATGTATTGTGCCCCCTCTATTGTGAGTGTTACAGGCTCACCTGTCACACGGGCACAACTCCTGGCCTCCTCCTGTGTCCGGCATCTTTTTGAATTGCCAACGCGAACGCCTGTACCCCCGGTACCACTGCAAGTAGTGATTACTAGTGCGATATGATTGCAATGCAATGCTGCATTTTGGCTGCGTTTTTCTTTTAGTATTACTAGCCTCTAATGAAAATCACATTGTGAAATTGCATCAAAATCACATTGTGTTTGTGATTTGCAGTGTCCGGACCGGTGCACGCCAGAAGAGCTTTTCTGAGCACTTTGTGATTTTATAAGCTCTTGCTAATGTTACCCTATGTGTGTGTTCACACTGGAGCAATGTGATTTTGTAAAAATCCCCCATAGCACTGCAGTAGCAAGAGCTTTTAAAATCTCTAGCGTTTAAAAAGCTCGTGTGGTGTGCACCAGCCCTAAGCGAGCCTTCTTATACCTCACCTTTAGCATTTTCTTTCCCAGAGACGTAATAAGGAGGACAGATACCCTTAGGGTTAGTTCACACTGGGCGCTTTGGTAGCGTTTTGCTGATCACTGGCAATCAGCAAAAAGCTGTTTTTTCACTGTGCAGGAAAGCGATTTAAGAGTGATTTGCATTTTGTGATTCTATAACATTGAAACGCAATCGCTCCAAAATCACTCCAAAAATGCTGCATGCACCATCACTAAATCACTAATCACTGGCGATCGCTACAGTGTGAACACTACCATTGACTTGCATTAGCAGCAGCATTTTGCTGATTGCCAGTGATCAGCAAATCGCTGAAAAATCGCCCAGTGGGAAGTAGCCCTTACACACAAGACAAGTATTTGCTTTCCTTGGAAAGCTCATTTGCATAAGTAATGAATGCTTATCTTTCCTTTCCTAGGTATTTTCTGCAGAAGTTGGGCACCATATTCCTCCCCTCAGATGGACCATCCATGCACCTTAGTGAAGCAGTCCTTTTTGCTGTGAGTTACAGGCCTTGCCAATATTATGTGATCTCTGTTTATGCCACTGTGCTGAATGCTTACACATAAGTGCAGGATCTTCTCAAAAAATTAGCATATTGTGATAAAGTTCATTATTTTCTGTAATGTACTGATAAACATTAGACTTTTATATATTTTAGATTCAAATACACACAACTGAAGTAGTTCAAGCCTTTTATTGTTTTAATATTGATGATTTTGGCATACAGCTCATGAAAACCCAAATTTCCTATCTCAAAAAATTAGCATATTTCATCCGACCAATAAAAGAAAAGTGTTTTTAAAACAAAAAAAAGTCAACCTTCAAATAATTACGGTATGTTCAGTTATGCACTCAATACTTGGTCGGGAATCCTTTTGCAGAAATGACTGCTTCAATGCGGCGTGGCATGGAGGCAATCAGCCTGTGGCACTGCTCAGGTGTTATGGAGGCCCAGGATGCTTCGATAGCGGCCTTAAGCTCATCCAGAGTGTTGGGTCTTGCGTCTCTCAACTTTCTCTTCACAATATCCCACAGATTCTCTATGGGGTTCAGGTCAGGAGAGTTGGCAGGCCAATTGAGCACAGTAATACCATGGTCAGTAAACCATTTACCAGTAGTTTTGGTACTGTGAGCAGGTGCCAGGTCGTGCTGAAAAATGAAATCTTCATCTCCATAAAGCTTTTCAGCAGATGGAAGCATGAAGTGCTCCAAAATCTCCTAATAGCTAGCTGCATTGACCCTGCCCTTGATAAAACACAGTGGACCAACACCAGCAGCTGACATGGCACCCCAGACCATCACTGACTGTGGGTACTTGACACTGGACTTCAGGCATTTTGGCATTTCCCTCTCCCCAGTCTTCCTCCAGACTATGGCACCTTGATTTCCGAATGACATGTAAAAGTTGCTTTCATCTAAAAAAAAGTACTTTGGACCACTGATCAACAGTCCAGTGCTGCTTCTCTGTAGCCCAGGTCAGGCGCTTCTGCCGATGTGTCTGGTTCAAAAGTGGGTTCATGCTTCCATCTGCTGAAAAGCTTTATGGAGATGAAGATTTCATTTTTCAGCACGACCTGGCACCTGCTCACAGTGCCAACACCACTGGTAAATGGTTTACTGACCATGGTATTACTGTGCTCAATTGGCCTGCCAACTCTCCTGACCTGAACCCCATAGAGAATCTGTGGGATATTGTGAAAAGAAAGTTGAGAGCCGCAAGACCCAACACTCTGGATGAGCTTAAGGCCGCTATCGAAGCATCCTGGGCCTCCATAACACCTGAGCAGTGCCACAGGCTGATTGCCTCCATGCCACGCCGCATTGAAGCAGTCATTTCTGCAAAAGGATTCCCGACCAAGTATTGAGTGCATAACTGAACATAATTATTTGAAGGTTGACTTTTTTTGTTTTAAAAACCCTTTTCATTTATTGGTCGGATGAAATATGCTAATTTTTTGAGATAGGAAATTTGGGTTTTCATGAGCTGTATGCCAAAATCATCAATATTAAAACAATAAAAGGCTTGAACTACTTCAGAGATATTCTAAACATGCCTAGCGGTTTTTGGAGCGTTTTTGTGTAGCAGATATATTGTTACAGTAAAGCTGTAACTGAATAGCTTCTGTAACAAAAACACTTGGAAAACCGCTCTGATCTAGCATTTTTCAGAGCGGTTTTCCACTTTCCTATACTAAAATTGAGGCAGAAATGCCTCAGAAATCTAAAAAAAATGCTGCAGCCCCCGAGTTTGTGTTTGTGGAAAAAACAAACCGACTTTTTTTTGTTTTAAAAACACTTTTCTTTTATTGGTCGGATGAAATATGCTAATTTTTTGAGATAGGAAATTTGGGTTTTCATGAGCTGTATGCCAAAATCATCAATATTAAAACAATAAAAGGCTTGAACTACTTCAGTTGTGTGTATTTGAATCTAAAATATATAAAAGTCTAATGTTTATCAGTACATTACAGAAAATAATGAACTTTATCACAATATGCTAATTTTTTGAGAAGATCCTGTATGCTGCTGAAGGACATGCTGTATTGCTGTCCTGTAATAGCTCTTAATCCTTCCAGTCTTGTTTTTCATTCTTTTTTGACCCTGAAGTATTCTTTCTGATAACTTCGTTAATGTTTCCAGTAAGATTGTATGTGCCTCATTGTGTGCTTTGTCAAGTCTAATATGATTTCTGCTCTTAGCTTTGACGTTATATCTGTCTCTTTCCTTTGACATTGGGTCCGTGTCTTTAAGTTCCATTATGTCCATTTCTCTCGTCTGTGTGTTTGCTGCTTCTGATTGGGTCCAGTCTCCCCTGACGCATTGACATCTGTTTTGACAGTGTACGGAGACATTACTAGCCGATGGACACTCTTTGCTGGTGTTCCTGGAATCCTGTTCCTCTTCTTCTTGCCACATTTTGGCCCCTGTTGCCTCCAAGTGGATGAAGGCGGTAATGGCAGCTTTGCAATCTGGGGCTGTGCCTGACGTTCTCATAGTGCCAGTGGGGATCTCCTATGATAGCTATCCTGAGATTGCCAATGCAGGAACACAGGTATAGTTAGCAAATGTGCAGTGTATATACAATTTAGTGGGATGGATTTGAGAAGACAGATGCAAAGAACAATGGAGCAAAAGTATAGGCATTGCCATAAGCCTAAAGGTGGCCACACACCATACAATTTTTTAAATATCTCTTCAATTCAAGAATCACAATCAATTTTACTGATTGATTGTAACATTTCAAAAATCTGACCAATGTACCACACACCTATGTCCAATTTTCCTCAGTTATAATAAAAATAATAGAAAACTCAGAAAAAATTGCTTGGGTTTGTATATCAAGAAATTGTCAATCTACCACACACCATTCAATTTTCATACAAATTGATCAGAAAAATCCAACACTCCCAATCTTCTTTTATAAAATAAAAATGGGAAATTCGATCATATTTATTGATGGGAAAAAACAGAGTTTTCAGTACAACCGATTTATCGGATTGGTGTAAAATATGATCTTTTAATTGTATGGTGTGTGGCTACCTTTAGAGTCACATAAGGTCTTAGAAAATAGAAATTATTTGCAATACTTCAGGTTGGAGTGAGCTCGAGATGTCTCCCCGGGCATTACTGCTGAAATATGCAAATTAACCATTGTTACCCTTAGAAGCTAAACACACCTCCAGAACCGCTGGAATGCAATGATGTTTCAGCTTGTTATTTGTACAGAGCCATAATAATCCAACATGCATACAGACTGTTTTGGGCTGGTGCACACCATCCCGGTTCGTGAGCTTTTTTAAAAACGCTAGCGGTTTGAGAACCGCTTGGGTAATGTATTTTAATGGGCTGGTGCACACAAAAGCGGTTTGTTTTTTCCACAAACACAAACTCGGAGGCTGCAGCATTTTTTAGATTTCTGAGGCATTTCTGCCTCAATTTTAAAGTATAGGAAAGTGGAAAACAGCTCTGAAAAATGCTAGATCAGAGCAGTTTTCCAAGTGTTTTTGTTACAGAAGCTATTCAGTTACAGCTTTACTGTAACAATATATGACATCTGCTACACAAAAACACTCCAAAAACCGCTAGGCATGTTTAGAATATCTCTAAAAATCTGCTTCAAAAATCTCTAGCGTTTGCAGATCTGCTAGAGGTTTTTGGTGTGCACTGGCGTTCAGATTGGTTGATCCTCATTAGTGCATGGCATGGATTAATGTGGCTCTATGGGGTAGGACTTGAAACACACAGAGGTACAGACTAACCAGCAAGCTCATAGTGAACCAGAACTCATTGGAGTGTGTAAGAGGCTACAATGGCTCACTCCAACCTGAATTAACATAAATACTGTAATGATCTGCTCTGCTGTCTGCACAGGCAGACAGCTTTTTGACCATTTTTTAGGTCTGTGTGCTGCAGGTCCCTGGAAAAGAGACCTGTCTTCACTCTGCAAGTTGCAGAGTTGCTGTTCTGGTGAGGAATTTGCATCCACTTGTCATGCAAATTGCTTAGCTGTTTCCTTTGATGGCTTGCAGTATAAATACCATTTCCTCCCAGAATTCCCTGCTGGTCATGAAGGTTTGATCCTGCTAGACTTACCTTAAGTCTCAGCCCTTTGCAAATTGTTTGCTAATATTATCTGTATTGCCTAGTTCTGTCTATCTGTTGCGATTGTTCTGTCACCAGCGGCGGCCGACAGAAAATCGCTCTGTCTGTTTGGATCGCATTCGCCCTAGCGGTAGAGGCGTGGTTCCTTCTGTATTCTGCCTTAGGAGTGTAGCCAGAGCAGCGGTTGCTACTGGTTACTCCTTCTGTCTGTTTTGTCTGGAACGAACGCTTACTGTCGTCTCGGTGAGGTAACCGTTTAGCAAGCGTTTGCGTTCTCTTTTGTTTTCATGTTTCTTTGGTTAGTCAGGGTTGGTACGCTTTGTCGCCATTGCGCTTCTCGTGTGGCGACCGTGCCCTGCACGCGCTTTGTCGCTATTGCGCTTAACGTGTGGTGACCGCGTGTAGTTAGTCCTATCTGCTCTTTTGTGTTGGATTACAGTTTATCAGTTCTGTCTTTATTCCTCCTTTGCTCTGTCTTACTCAGTCTGGTGTCGCTATTAGCAATTGCCATTTTTGCAATTGCGTTCCCACTTGGTCTTCGCTGTTGTGTGTTCACCGTCGCCAGGTGGCGACTAGATTGGTGGACACACATACATTCTGTCTCTGTGCTCACTCTCTCTAAGGGCTATCTTGCCCTGCGTTGCTTCACCTTGTACAATTCCCACCTGACATCTGTGGCAGTGCAGAGGGGTTATTCCTCTGCA
This sequence comes from Hyperolius riggenbachi, assembly GCF_040937935.1. Lineage (NCBI taxonomy): Eukaryota > Metazoa > Chordata > Amphibia > Anura > Hyperoliidae > Hyperolius > Hyperolius riggenbachi. The sequence continues at coordinate 120,251,408 of NC_090648.1, read as the reverse complement.
CTCCACAGCTCCACCTGCCGGTGGGAATTTCTCTCTACAGGTGCATTGCACCAAAGCTGGGTTCTGTTGTTTTAAACGCTTGTGGAGGATTTCCGCAGCTTGTGCGCTGACCACGGAAATAATTCCCCATTCGTTACAAATGCTTTGTTTTAAGAAAGCAAACTTTTGTTTTCCAATAGGTCTTAGAGTCACTGTTAGCATTCTGATTTAAGTAAGCTGTCAGTAACTGTTCCTCTGTCTCTCTAGGTTTGCTCCATTTTTCTTTGCATTGTCGTTGTACATTAACATCATTAACTTTTTCTCTCTTTAATTTGATCTGTTCTTGCAGGTGTTCTCAATTTTCGGATTTGGGCGCTTTGTCTTGTCTGCTCTCTGTCCCTGGACGGCCAGTCTAGGTTGTGCACGTGTGGATTTTGCACAGCCTTTTTCCTTGCAGGTACAGTTATTTGAAAGTTACAGCTAACAACTATTGAGCATGTTTACAGTGATATAGCAAAATTATGTTAATAAATTGCAAGCCCAAGATGTAGGGGTGCTTAAAATTCGGGGTAAAGGTAACCAACCAAAACTAACATATAACATAAAATGACAAGAAGAAGACAACCCCAGATATAAATTTCCAACCATAGTGCTTCAATTAAGGGAAATTAAACTGACCCATGATTCAAAGCAAAAAAGGAGAGGAGAAAGATTAGGTGTTCACAATCATAATCAACAATTTATACAACTCACCATACACATGCGTATACTATCCAATAATGGGTATGCAGCAAATAGTAATTCATTATATATATATATATATACACTAACCTAAAGGATTATTAGGAACACCATACTAATACGGTGTTTGACCCCCTATAACCTTCAGAACTGCCTTAATTCTACATGGCATTGATTCAACAAGGTGCTGAAAGCATTCTTTAGAAATGTTGGCCCATATTTATAGGATAGCATCTTGCAGTTGATGGAGATTTGTGGGACGCACATTCAGGGTACAAAGCTTCCGTTCCATCACATCCCAAAGATGCTCCATTGGGTTGAGATCTGGTGACTGTGGGGGCCATTTTAGTACAATGAACTCATTGTCATGTTCAAGAAACCAATTTGAAATGATTTGAGCTTTGTGACAGGGTGCATTATCCTGCTGGAGGATGGGTACATGGTGGTCATTCATATAATAAACTTTGATACTTTTATAAATCAATGTTGTCAAACAATTGATTGTTGCACACACCTTGCCGCATTCCTTCTCCTAACCACTACGTAGTTACATGGTGGTCATGAAGGGATGGACATGGTCAGAAAGAATGCTCAGGTAGCCCGTGACATTTAAACGATGACCAATTGGCACTAAGGGGCCTAACGTGTGGCAAGAAAACATCCCCCACACCATTACACCACCACCACCAGCCTGCACAGTGGTAACAAGGCATGATGGATCCATGTTCTCATTCTGTTTACGCCAAATTCTGACTCTATCGAGACTCATCAGACCAGGCAACATTTTTACAGTCTTCAATTGTTTGGAGTTCAGGAGATTGTCTTGACCAGGACCACATTAATGAGAAATGTGTGTGTGTGTGTGTGTATATGTATATGTGTAGCGCTGCGTAATATGTTGTCGCTTTATAAATACAATAAATGTATATATGTATGTATGTATGTATATATATATATATATATATATATATATATATATATATGTATGTGTGTGTGTGTATATATACACACACACACGCACACACGCACACACGCTTGCAAGTATTCAGCCCCCACATTTTGTCACAAACATGAATACACACACACACACACACACACACACACACACACACACACACACACACACACACACACACACACACACACACACACACACACACACACACACACACACACACACACACACACGTATATATATGTGTGTGTGTGTGTGTATATTGTGTGTGTGTGTGTGTGTGTGTATATATATATATATATATATATATATATATATATATATATATATATATATATTACACACGTTTCGTATACAGTAAATGCAAATAGTTTGAAAAAAGAGTAGAAATGGGGAGAATCCCAGATTTCCTTGAATCTGACTCCAACATGATTCTCGATTTCCTCAAATCTAACAAGTCTATACATAATAATTGTGTGATTTGTGTAAGAATAGTAGTTAGGCCTAGAATAGTATAGTTTATAGGTTATCTCCTCCATGGGTTTTAACTATCATCTGTATGCAGATGACACCCAAATCTACCTCCACACCCCTGACATCTCGACCACTACCATGGACAAGGTGTCCTCCTGCCTATCAGCCATCTCCTCCTGGATGTCCGCTAGGTTCCTGAAACTAAATCTAGACAATACGGAATTTATGATCTTCCCACCCCGGCCATCCCTGAACCTCCCAGATGTGAATGTCACTGTTAACCACACTACCATTCGCCCTCTCAAGCCCGCTGTCTGGGTGTCACCCTGGACTCTGAACTCTCCTTCACTCCCCACATCCAAAACCTCACGAAGTCCTGCAACTTCCACCTACGTAACATCTGTAAGATTCGCCCTTTCCTGACTTCTGCCACCACCAAACTCCTCATCCATGCCCTCATAATTTCCCGCCTCGACTACTGCAATGCCCTTCTATCTGGTCTCCCTATGACCCGAATAGACCCACTGCAGTCCATTATGAATGCGGCAGCCAGAATTATCCACTCCTCCCATCGCTCCACCAGGGCGGCTCCCCTCCGTGAATCCCTCCACTGGCTTCCTATCCAGTCCAGAATCCTATTCAAGATATTGTGTCTGACCTAAAAATATGTTGGTAATAAATCTAGGCAGAGCTAAGTAATGAGAATATTTAATCGTAATTAGCTCAGTTATAAAATTTATAAAATTTACAATAAAATAACTCAATAGACATATCCATTTGCCAGCAATTAAATGCAACAAATGTCATACAAATCCACGCACCAATCACCTCCACACACCTACTGCAGTAGAAAAAATTGGTGAGTGCACTGGTATAAAAATATATAAAAAATAAAAATACAAAATATAGATAAAAATATAGATAGATATGGATTCACAAATTATAGCAGCAAACCATTTGATTGTATCATAATTGATTGGTCGTCAAAATTGGTTCGTTGACATTATCTTCAGTGTGTATAACGTAAACAATCCTTATAGATTCCACATAGATTGAAATAAAGTGTCTCTAATGGAAATTTCCACACTTAGTAGCGGTTAAGAGCTAATTACGCTAATTACGATTAAATATTCTCATTACTTAGCGCTGCCTAGATTTATTACTTATATATATCTATCTGATAGGGGTTCTGGGGACACCCTATTTAGGCGAGCTGCTGTATATTAACAGGCGCACTACTGACAATTTGTTATATTTCTACAAATATGTTGACAAAACCTGTCCAACCTACATTTCTGATCTTACTCAGAGATACACACCTAGCCGCTCACTTCGTTCCTCCAATTAACTCCGACTGACCGCCCCCCCCCCCCTCCCCCCCGCATCACCCAGTCTCATGCACGCCTCCAGGACTTCTCAAGAGCTGCTCCAACACTTTGGAACTCTCTACCTCCACCCATTAGGGCAGCCCCCTCCTTCAACATCTTCAAGAAGGCCCTCAAAACTCACCTTTTCACTCTGGCCTACCACCCCTCACAATTGCTCTAAACCCTCAACGGAACTTATATCCCTACCTTTCGTGTCTCTACCGCTCCTTCTAGATTGTAAGCCTTTGGGCAGGGTCCTCCTCCTTTTGTGTCCTACCTGATCATGCACCTCCATTACTGTGAACCCATGCTATGCATCTGAGTGAACCTAACTTGCCTAATCTCCATGCTCCCATCCAGTGACTGACTAAGCATTACCTTGTACTAATACTGTGCTGTGTGATCTGGTTTTCTTGTATTCCTGTATTGTCATATTGCTGTATGTCACCCCTAAATATTGTCTGTAACCTAAATTAATGTTCAGCGCTGCGTAATATGTTGGCGCTTTATAAATACAATAAATAATAATTACTATTCTTACATGGATCTCATAATTTTTATGTACAGAATTCATTAGATTCGAGATTTAAAATGTCGAGAATCTTTTTGAATTCGGATTTGAGGAAATTTAATTCCTTTTTTTTTGTATAATTTCTTTTTTTGTACAGCGCTTTTCTCCTGTCGGACTCAAAGCGCTTGCGGGGCAGCCACTAGAGCGCACTCAGTAGGCAGTAGCAGTGTTAGGGAGTTTTGCCTAAAGAGCTCCTTACTGAATTACTGGCTTACTGAACAGGAAGAGACGAGATTTAAACCCAGGTCTAAAAATGAGTGTAATGTAAGTAATAATTCATACAATCACAGTTACATAACATACAATCAAATGTGCAACATAGCGTAACCAGCAAGTTTTAAAAGTGCATAGTGCATACTATACCCTTGAAAAAAAGAGCTTGTGTGTAAATAAGTGTCTGTGCATAAATAGCTAATACAGCCAAACCACCGGCTGAGTGTGCAACAGTGCAATAGACAAGAGCACAAAAGTACATACAGTAGAAAGTGCAGAAACAGTCCATCCATAAGGTACGAGTATGCATAGAAATACAGAGCTGTTACTTTAAAGCAATGAGAAATACAAAAATAAGAACAAACAATCCGTGTGCAAACCTGAACCTAAACAGAAACAATAAGTGCAAAGATCCACAACTAAATGATAAACAGTGAACCACATGTGCAAACCAAAGTTTGCTTCTAAAGAAGTAATCGCAGAATCAGGCAGATAGATGAAAGTGCGGAGCCATACACATTTTAATGCAAAAAAACGGAACCCTGCCATAGACTTGCTTGACAAGCCTGACTTCTTCATATCGGTTTCAGCTATTTTTTCCCTGGACGAGACAGGCTCATCCACACTGCCAGGGATGTTAAAAGCTCTCCTCACATTAGTACTTTTGTTGCCAGGAGTTCACCATCAAATCAGATTCATTATTAGCTGGATGGGGATAGGAGTTGCAGCATTCAGCTTCTGGAGCACAACTGAACTAGAGGGATTCTGGGGCCCAGCTTGAAGTATTCAGATGCGTTCTTGCATTGCAACAAGTGCTGTCATCGCACCTCACAGACCTACACTGGCACAAGTGGACACTCAACTTAAAAGCAGACCTGAACTCAGAACTTCCTCTCTGCTCTAAAATATACGCAACAGCAAAATAAGTTTTAAGGAAAAAATCTTTGTTACAGCTTACAGAATTCCTGCAATAAATATGCAGTGCATCTACTTCCTGCTTTCATGGAAGCAGACAAATTCCTGTGCAGACACAGCTGAGAGATCAAATTACACTTGTGATTACTTAAAGATGAGGGGAAATTAGGATCTTCTCTCTAAGAACACACGGGGTACATTTCTCTCTGTTTTTATGGCGTCCTGTGCAAGAGTTCAGGTCCACTTTAATGTTTGGAAAGTAATGCTGGCATTAGATACTACACAGAAGGGTTTTCTACACTTTAGAACAAATTACAAAAAAGTAGCTGCGCTGAATCAATAGGACCTTCCAAAGGTTGTTTTCCTTTAAATCAATACCAATATGCTGCTCCACCTGCCCTCTGCGAAAGTAGGCAGAGAAGTCTAGAATAGAAGTAAAAATGGAGCCCTCTATGGTGCTTTAACCGCTTAAAGTGATTGTCCAGCAAAAAAAAAAAGTTTCACTTACCTGGGGGTTCTACCAGCCACATGCCAGCAGGGCCGCATTGCGTACATTTTTACGCATTCCCGCTGGTGCAGGAACATTAACACATACATTTTTACGCGTTGAACCATAAAAATGTATGTGTTAATGTTCCTGCACCAGCGGGAATGCGTAAAAATGTATGCAATGCGGCCCGCATTGCAGTGAGTGACTACGAGGGCACAGGAAGGCTGCATGGGGCTGGCAGAAGCCCCAGGTAAGTGAAACTCATTTTTTTTTTGCCAATCGCTTTAAGAAGGAGAGCAATTTTCACTTTGCATTTTGCTCCCATTCATCTATCCTGGTTATTACAACATTTAGATTATGTTCCTAGTATAGTGTATGGTGACAGTATTTTATTGGAAATGAAGGTGTCTTTTTTTTTTTTTTTCCTGTTTTGTTTTTTTGCATTCTCATTGTACACCATCGATGATTACAATACCTTATTTGCAAAAATAATAGTAATATACCCTCATATTTGGCATACATATTTAAAAAAGCCAGGCTCCTAAGGTGACATTATATGTTTTTTCTTTTACATTCTGTCACTTTGTTTTCATTTTACAAGTCTTTTATTTTGGTACAGAATATGCAAAAATGTAATTTCTTTTGATTGTTTGTGACTAAAAAGAGTACAAGACATGGGCCTCAACCCCAAACTCTATTCTACTGCTTATCACGGTAAATATGATACCACATATGTCTCTTGCTAAAACTTTCCCAAGTTTGATCATAATTTTAAAAAATCACTTTATGTTGGATTGAGTTTGTCCCTACCTATTTTTTATGTGACGTGGGACCAAGCTTTAAGACACACCAAAATGTATTCTACAACTTGTCATGGTTAAAATGATACCACATGTACCTCATTTGGTAAGTGCACTCTCTACAACTACACTGGACAAAGATATCCGTCCAGTTGCCTTTTAAGTGGTTTATTGGAACATATAGATTAAAATTGTACTTACAAGAAAGTTGTAAAATCAAGCGTGCCGCACAGCAATGTGCATGTCTCGGTCTCCCTTGCATCTGTTGATCCAAGTGGTTTCCCCTTCACTCCACCGAGGCCAGCAGTGTAGGTGTATGGTATACAGTGGGTTCTCTCCACTGGAAACTGGATAACCCGAAAGTTTGGCATGCCAGTTACGTCAATTCGTGTTTCGGCGTGACAATGCTTTCATCAGATCATGATGTATAGAATACACCTACAACTTTCTTGTAAGTGCAATTTAAATTTTTATGTTTGAATAAAAAGTTTTATTCACCATAGAGGGCTCCATTTCCACCTGATTTCTAGTTCTTTAATTTTTAAATTATGTAAAAAAAATTATTCTCTTCTAGCAATTTTTCTTTACCCAGATCACCTTGTCGTTTCAGGAATACATCAGCAACTACACATGGAAGCATGTGGCGCCAGCTCCTTGTTTACGAGAGACTCTGCTGCCTTTTATTCTGGGTGCGAGGTAATGGAAAGGCACAAACATATAAAGCATTCCATTTCATATATTGCAGCTCAGTGCTTGCAAGGTCTGAGACTTGCAGAAGAGATGCCGTGTTCTGCCTTCATTTCTTATTTGTTGGCTTTATTATGGTGGTAAGGGGTCACTGGATGCAGTAAAGTTTATGGTTATCTCTGCGTTTTAATATCAGACATTACATAAACCGGTTCTGTTTCTTGTTCTCGAGCTACTTTAAGCAATATACGAAAGCATTGTCCGCATACCTTGCAAGAGGAAACGTTGGGATTAAATATTTATTAGCACTCACTGCGGTACTTTCGAGGAAACAAATACACCAATCATCTGTAGCCTTAACATTAAAAAATACACTCAACCGAACATAGTCGTTCCCTCAGTAAAGGTCCATTCCTGTTTTGTCATGTAAGAAAATTCCACCAATATAAACTGTTCCAACTTTAAACTTCCCAGTGTTTCAGTACTACTGAATGTCACTTCCAGCTCTTGGCAGAGCCATGGGACGTGTTGCTGCTGGAATCAGTTGGCTCCACTATGTGCTTTATCCTGCTGGAAGTAAGCGGCACCTTCATAAAGGGAGATTAAAAAAAAAAAATCATACATACCTGGTGCTTCCTACAGCCCCCTCCGGCCTGATCGCTCGCTCAGCGCTGTCCTCCACTTCCTGGCTCTTCCGTAAGGGCTCCTGATATCTTGGCCAGTCGGGCCCCGGCTAACCAAAAATACCAGGAGCCCTTACGGAAGATTCAGGAGGCGGAGAACGGCTTCGAAGGAGCAATCCGGCCGGAGGTGGCTGTAGGAAACCCCAGTATACTTTTTTTGCTTTTCATCTCAGGTACACTTTAAAGAGGACCTTTAACCAAGGTTTGAACTTCTTTCCAGTCAGTAGTTGATACCTCCTTTCCCACAAGAAATCTTTACCTTTTCTTCAATAGATAATCAGGGGGGTCTGTATAGCTGATATTGTGGTGAAACCCCTCCCACAGTGTGATTTCATGACCTTGTTTCTGACAGTTTGTCTGTGAACCTCGTTGCATTGTGGGAAAGAACAGCTTTTTTTCCAACTGCCAAGCAAGCAATTTTATTCATTGCTGTGTTCAGTACAGTTCCTCTTTAATGTATGCCTTCAGTAGTTATGATCATGTCTAGGAGAACTCATGGAGAAGCATGTGATTTGTTTGATCAGCGTATAGATTTGCAAAGCTCTGATTTGCTGCGATCACATCCCGCTTTAGCACATGATTATGACTAGCAAATCAGAGACTTGCATATATATCCCCTGACCAACTGATTACATGCTGCTCCATGAGTCCTAGACTTGACCATCCCCACATTTTAGCATTGGCACAAACAGTGCTCTGGAAAGGAAAGCATCTAGATAACATACTTTGCCTTCTTTTTTTTTCATCTTGGAAATTCCAACTCCAAGGAAGAATAATCCTGGTGAAGAGGGTAGCTAAGTTGATAGCATTTTCCTTGCAGTTTTAGGGTACTGGGTTCAACTCCCACTAGTGATCCTAACTGCGTGGAGTTTATCTTTGAATAAAAGTTGAAGTGCCAAGAGGGGAAATGTTGGATACCTACCTCGGCAGGCTCTGGATGGTCCGAAGGTATAACGGATCCTTGTAAAGTTCACTGTTCTAGTGCAGGGTCCCTCTTGATCTTCTGGCTGTTCTCTCGGCTGTGTATGAGTGCATCCGGACTGGGCATGTGCGAGTAAGGTCCTCTAGTCTAGAGTCTTCCCCCAACCTCCTACACCTACCCATTCCAACGCTGGGAGCCCTGAAAAAACGGCTTGTTGACAGCTTGCACATGCTCAGTAGCATGGACTAGCTCTGGCGGAAAAAGCTGAGCCTGTTTGGGTCCATGCTACTAAGCATGCGCAAGCACAGACCCGATCGGGCTTGTCTTTTTTCACCAAAGACCGAGCGGGTCCGTGGTACTGTGTAGACACAGCACGGCTTTGCTTCAAGGGATAAGGTATCTCCACTGGATCGGCCTGGCTGAGGAGGATGGTTTAAGCCTCTGTAGAATCCAGTGGCTTCTCCCTCACAAGGTAAGTATCCACAAAAGGCTATAGAAAACCTCACAGGTTTGCTTTAAGTATCTATAAACAATACAATTGTATTGTAAATATTTCTTCTTTGGTTCCTAGTAATTCACTTCTGGCTCATGAAATCTTTCCACCTTTGTTAGTCCATAGCATAGCACAATGTCTAGCACGTTTCTTTTTGTTATTATTGTCTGCTGGTGTGTAGATTTTCTGCTGTACATGACAGGGCTTCTTTAGATAGACTTCAGCATCCACTGATGGAAGCTGTGATGTGGAAGACTTGGTAGAGATGAGTAATAACACAATGAAAGCAGACACGCTAGTAGGTTGTGTAGAAGCACTATGTGATCTGTCAGCAGCAGAACATTTCATTCTTTCCTTATTCAGGATTTGTATTTCCATCCCTCTGGGGATTACACATTTTATAGAGGCTTGCTTGAATAACAAGCAGGATTGTGTCTCGGATAAATAGACAGAACGTATTGTCAGGATTGTAACTAGTTATTTCTTTCTTTATGTTGTAAATACACATTAATAAGTATTGTTAAGCACCCCGAAGGAGCATGTTAACTGTGGGACTGGAGTGCAGAGTATCATTAATAGCATTCGCAGTAATGTTACCCTCTACCGTACTGTGGTGTTGGCGATTTGACATTGCTCCTCTTCCACTGGCTAACACTGATGCCGTTTTCATTCTGCAAACCAGCGTTGGCGATGTGGTGCGTCGCGCACGACGCATCGCACTGCCGAAAACAGGCCTTCAGGGAACACTGCGTTATTATGAGGTGTTTTCTGTCTGGCCACAGGCCAAGCAGGAAGTGACACGTGCATGACGCACACTTGCCGTGACGGCTTCGGGAATGCGGAAGCGTATTGTTAAAATACGCTTCTGCACATGCATGCTGCGAGATCACGTCTGTAATTTTTTTTAAATCCACGCATCGCCATAGACCAACATGACTTCCAGGCTGACGCAGATTGCCGCACCTCGATGCAGAAGTCGTGTGGTAATGTAGTTCTGGACCTACTTCGGGGATGCAGCGAAAACGTCACTTCTGTCGCATCGCGCCGTAACTTGTCAGTATGAAAGTCACCATAGATTTCATTGCCCGGCGGTGGGGTGTAGTAAAAATACTGCACCGCCGCGGTGTGAAAGGGCCCTGAATGTTCTTCCGTGATGTGTTTTTTGGTGTTTTGCCAATGCTCCCCTTCTACTGGCTAACACTAAAGGTTCTCTAGCAATATATGGGCAGATCGGCCAAGAGACAAATCTCCCTGTAATCTAATCTGATCAGAGAGAGATCTGTTGGCTGCCCATACACCACAGACCAATTCCCGATCGATTGTGTGAGTAATCCCCTAGGATTACATGTGTCTGAGGCCTGGAACCCTCTAGCAGTACGTTACTGAGCGCTTTGCGATTTGAAAACTCTTGCTAATGTAATGCTATGGGTGTGATCCCACTTGAGCGATGTGATTTTATAAAAATCCCCCATAACATTACATTAGCAAGAGCTTTTTCAAATCACTAGTAATTAGAAAAGGCTGCTAGTGGGTTTGAGCCCTGAGACCTTGATGGGGGTTGGACAGACATGTTTGTCTTGTTCACAATATAAGAACCATGGCAGTTTGCTCATTTTGTTGTTGAGTTCTGGAGCTTTTCTGCACCTGTTTGCCGATTCATTATTGTGTTCAGTACTTTTATTTTCTTTGCTGTGTGCGCCAAGGGGAAGAGAGCTGTGCCCAGACCATTCTGTTTGTTGCACATCATAGAAGTTCTTGCCTTAGAAAAGACTAGGGTTATTTTTTTGTCTTGGTCTGGAGAGAGAATGTTAGCATGCCTAGCCAAGATTTTTGTCACCCAAGAAGATTGTACATGATTATCTCAGTTGGAAATCTAGTGTGATGACAGGTGTCCCCAATATAAATGTAGGCCCCTTACGCTGTGTCACACTGCGTTACTTTTCCTCACCACTAGGGTCATGCAAGTCAATGGAGACTTACACATTTCACGCAGTTCGACACGGTGCACCGGAAGTATCCAAATCGCCTCACAGGTGCATTACCGTATGGTCCGTGCCTAACACATGGATTATGCACTAGTGGGCGCCGCAATAAGTGTGCACGGTGGAGCCCCAGATATCAAAACAGGAGCCTCGGCATTACTTGCGGGTAAAAGGTAATGATTAACCCATTATGGATATGTCAAGGGGGTGATAAAGAAAATATATAAGCATTAGAAGTGCATCTTCACTGTACACAACACATTTTCAGTCTTTCAAAGACTGAACATTCTTCTCTTTCTATAGGAGTAGAGAACAGGGCTCTCTCCTCGACAGGTCAGTTCATTTGGGCATGGGGATCAGCAGGTATCTAATAGACAAATTATCGATAATCTGGCACTCAGGTGGTGAGTTGGGTGCCCAATGAGGATAGTAGCCGACCTGCTACTACATAGAAAATAATGATTGCAGCCGATAGTAGCCGGTGAAATACATATAGCAGTTGTTTAAGTGCTGGGATTAGTGTTAGAAATTACGTGGGAGGTTAGTGTTAGGCACTAGGAGGGAGGGGTCAGTGTTAGGCCTTACACGAGGGGGTTAATGTTGGGCACCAAAGTGGGGGGGGGGGTTAGTGTTAGACCTTACACGAGGGGGTTTGTGCTAGGAACTAGGAGGGGGATGATTAGTGTTAGGCCTTACACAAGGGGGTTAGTGTTGGGCACTGGAGGGGGGGGGGGGGGTTAGTGTTAGACCTTGCATGAGGGGGTTAGTGCTAGGAACTAGGAGGGGGATGATTAGTGTTAGGCCTTACACAAGGGGGTTTATGTTGGGCACTGAAGGGGGGGTTAGTGTTCGACCTTACATGAGGGGGTTAGTGTTGGGCACTGGAGGGGGGGGGGGTTAGTGTTAGACCTTACACGAGGGGGTTTGTGCTAGGAACTAGGAGGGGGATGATTAGTGTTAGGCCTTACACGAGGGGGTTTATGTTGGGCACTGAAGGGGGGGTTAGTGTTAGACCTTACACGAGGGGGTTTGTGCTAGGAACTAGGAGGGGGATGATTAGCGTTAGGCCTTACACGAGGGGGTTAGTGTTGGGCACTGGAGGGGGGGGGGTTAGTGTTAGACCTTACACAAGGGGGTTTGTGTTAGGCACTAGGATGATTAGCGTTAGGCCTTAAATGAGAGGGTTAGTGTTGGGCACTAGGAGGGGGTGATTAGCCCTAGGCCTTACATGAGTGGTTAGTGTTATCCACTAGGAAGTGGAGGTTAGTGTGAGGCTTTACACAAGTGGATTGGTGTTTGGCACTAGAAGGGGAGGCTGTTGTTAGGCCTTACATGTGGGCAGGGGTGTAGCAATAGGGGTTGCAGAGGAAGCGACCGCATCGGGGCCAGAGGGGCCCCGAAGGGCCCTCCCTCAACTACAGTATTAGCTCTCTATTGGTCCTGTGCTCATTAATAATCTCTTCTATAGATACTTTGACTAGTGGTAATCCTTAACAAACTGTTTCCCATCCTTTTCTTGCACCTCTGACACTGTAGTTGCCCTTGGCAGGTTTTGGTGCGCCGTATCAATTGTTACGTATAGCGTGCTTGGGGGGGGCCCCAATGTAAAACTTGCATCGGGGCCCACTGCTCCTTAGCTACGCCACTGCATGAGGGCGTTAATGTTAGGCACTAGGAGGTGGGGGTTAGTGTTAGGCACTAGGAGGTGGGGGTTAGTGTAAGACCTTACACAATGGGGTTAGTGTTAGGCACCGGGGGGTGTAATGTTTGGCCTTACACAAGGGGGTTAATGTTAAAATAAACATATCAGTCAATAGCTTGTAAAGAATAAATGCTCTACCTGATAATTTCGCCGCTCTGGTGTGCCTTTTTTAGTGTTTTTTATCCATTATTGCTCCAGGAAAAATCAAATATGGCTGTCGGCTCATATCCCTTCTGCTTCCGGGTTATGAGTTGTTCTGGATGTGCTATCTAGGCTATATGAGACTATGCTGCTATCTAGGCTGTATGAGAAAGGCTGCTGCAGCCTTTCATATGTGTGCTTTCATTTTGGTATGATGTGCAGCTGCCTGTAGGATGTGTCTCTCATAGGAATGAAACTGCAGTCATCATCAATATCTATGCAGACAGAGTGCACACAGAACACACAGATCATATTGCAGCCACACTTGTCTGTTTCAGAGATTCTCTCTCAGCAGCAGCAGCCTCTTCCATGTCATCACAGCTCTCAGTATGCAAAGCAAGAAATCTGAGCCAGGAGGTGGCAGGCTTGGGCTTGAAAAGACTCCACAGAAGAGTGACTCAGCTATGATTCCAGGTCAAACCTAGACTGAGCCAGTCGGGGATTCTTATCACAGCTGCTAATAGACTAATTAAGCAGATAAGAATGAAACTAAAAGCAGGCTAGGTGTTTACTGTCATGTTCCCACTGATAAATGTAATAAAATACATGAGGGTGCTTCGTCTCTGGTTCTCTTTAAGCCTTGGTTAAAAAAAACTGTTTTAAGGATCCTCCTGTCCCCCACCGCCAGCTAGTTTCATTTCACCGACAGCATTTACCATAGCCTTCTTCAAGTTCCTGTCCGCAATAGCGTCCTGTGCCTGCGCAGGTTGCTATTGCAGACAGGAACGCGAATAAGGAGATGCAGGGCCAGGCAGGCGCAGTAAGCCTGTCATCGAAAAAAACTAGCTGGCGGTTTGGGACAGGAGGATCCGCGAGTGACTGTGAGGGCACTGGACGGCTGCAGGGGACTGGGAGAAGACCCAGGTGAGTAAAACTGATTTATTTTTTTTTAACCAAGGCTTAAGTATCCCTTTAATATATGTATTCCTCTCACCATGTTTTTATCAGCTGAGCGAGGGAGTCACTGCAGAGGTTTCCAGAGGTTATCTCATGAAAAAGCCCCTTAGCATGCATATTTGCAGCTCTTGGTTATCACAAAGGGTATTTTAAAATATTTACTTGTAATTGCCTTAAATGTCTGAGTCAGCATAGGAGCTTTATCACCTGAGAGCTGTGATGCTTTCTCACCAAATGTAGAGCTCTGTTGTTTGCTGTGATGCCAGATGGTTATCTCTCCCTTCCCTGCCTCCCCCTATATAGAGTGACATTAGAGGAGGGTAACTCTGATAAGTAGCTCTCTATATAGGAAGGGATACTTTGTTATCAGTATCATTACTTCTGTCGCTTTTATTTTAGCAGAGCTACAAGAACTATAGTCAGACATGATACTTTAAAAAAAACCAGTGGGACATCTGCCAACATTTTCTAAATTGTGCACAGTAAACACTAAAGTGCACAGATGGTTTGCCTTGATGGTATGGCGATATAGGCACAATGTCAGCCCTCTTGAAATGGTATAACTGCACTTTGAGCTGCTTCTCCTTGCCACTGGTTAAGTGGTATGTGAAAAGAGCGCTCCAATGGTGTAGTGCTGTTTAATACAGTTTAAGGGCGCAAATGCATATGCATATTCATAATATAAATCAATAAATACTTAACTCTCCACCATGGAAGTTTTTCAGTGCTGCTGTCCTTTCCCAGGTTAACCGAAAGGCACTGTGATCAGGTCTTCAACGAAGACGCATGGCGTTGAAACGCATTGTCTACACACCCTAGGTTCTCAACGTGTGGCACGTGTACCCCTGGGGTTATTTTTGATGGTTCCAGGAGGTACTCGGACTTGATATACTTAACCAAGAATACCCATTTTAGAGATAGATCTTTAAATGACACCAAATTAGTGTTTTAGTTAATTTAAAAGCAATAGTAAATGTTTTAAAATAGTTTAGAACCAATTATCATCTACTATGGTTAAATATATATTTGGCAAGGGGTACTTGTGATAATGTTTACTATGCTAGGGGGTACCCGGTGAGTACAGGGTTTTAAAAGGGGTACATACCAATAAAATGTTGAGAAGCATTGGTCTACACCACGGCTGACGGAGCTGGCTACTATTAAAAAATCAATAGAAAAGTGCGTTCCTCTCCACAAACCTCAGATAATTAAAATGCTATTGACCTGGTGCGCTCTAAGTGATAGAGATGTGTGTCTCCTTCTAATAATCTTGTAATGAAACTAAGCGCTCATCAGGTCTACAGTATACATATGTACATACAATTCTTCTTTTACTCTCAAATGAGCCCAGTATTAAACCCTTAATCATGGAATACAATCCCCCTCACACAAATAGTACCCAGTTCATATACTCTTCACAATATGTATAAATAAACAAAAGTCCTGGTGCTCAGGCCCAAAACCGATAGTCTGGGCAAGTGTCCTTAAACTCCTCACACTATATTGCCAATCCTTATCCTTTCCTCAAAAATCCAAGCTTGCAGTATTATTATCAATCAGTGGAATCCTTAATGTGGCCTAAATCCGTATACAGACACGCTGGCCTCTTACCAGATCATGTGGCTGATCAGTCAAGACCAGCATAAGCGCTTGCAGCGGTGTAAAAATTCCTTCTCAGACACGTCCCTCCAGTCTTTCAGCACCTTTGAACTCAGACAGACACTCCAATAGTGTAACACCGTTTATTCCAGTAAAAATTAAGTTTAAAATTGCACTTACAAACTCCAATAAAATATGCGCATGTAAAAGTATCCTCGAGGTTCAGCGTCTCCCTCCGTGGATAGGCCGTGCCTATCACAAACACAATTATGCAATGAGTAAAAGTTCACCTCGGATCCACTTTAAAAGGAAATAAATATGGCAGCCTCCATATCCTCCTCTCTTCAAATAGAATACAGCTTTTCTTCTGTATTTCTAACAGAAACATGTGTCAGTGTTTGCTGTGAGCCACTGGATTATTCCAGGTGCTTTATGTATCCTGTACAGGCAGGAAGATGAGAAGTTCTTAGAAGTCCACACTGCAAAGACACTGCATACTGTATTCCACACTTGCAATTAAATGCAGCTTGAGTTTAAAGTTCTGGGGAATTCATAGCAGACTGCAAATTTTAGAAGTCAAGATAATTTTGATTACATTTAATAGAAATAAAGAAGCCTTAATGCGCAGCGGTGACATATTTACAGGTAGGGACGTGTTATTGGTCTGTAGTGGGCAATGCGCCATGCAGTAGGTTCCAGTTCAGCAAACCGTCGATGACTCCCTGATGGGAAGTCCAAAAGTAGTGATGGTTTTATTATCTTGCACCACTTGCTTTTAATGAGATTTCAATAGAAATCTGTTCCAACATTGAGCAAACCACAGCCAGGTTTTTCCTGGTCGATGCAGCCATTCCTTCACAAACGCAAACCATAAGCATTTCTGCCAGTTGTTGTCAACTTCTGAATTATAATTTGCTTGAAATTGAATTGGGACAATGTTTATTTTTTTTTTTAGGTTTATCAAAGTGATTGCCTAATTAGTTTAAAATGTGCTGCAAATGGTCTGGTAAAGCCTATAGAAAGCTCCCCACCCCTAAAAGGGAAAAAAGAAAAAAAACGTGCACACTAGTTCAGAACTTCCCTGCGTTACTCACAGTTTCCTGCATCCTTTTCCATGTTGTAGTGGGGTGCCCCCCTGACTCCTGTCAATATGCCAGAAAAAAGCAATGTGTTGCTCGTGCCTATTCCCAAGGCTAACACTAGGTGGTGCACTTGCGTGCCCCTAAATGTTAGTCTTTGGGGTTTAAAGGGGCACTACAGCAAAAAACTGTAAAATTTAAAATATGTGCAAACATATACAAATAAGAAGTACATTTTTTTCTAGAGTAAAATGAGCCATAAATTACTTTTCTCCTATGTTGCTGTCACTTACAGTAGGTAGTAGAAATCTGACAGATGTGACAGGTTTTGGACTAGTCCAACTCTTTATAGGGGATTCTCAGGGATATATTTTTTAAAAGCACTTAGTGAATGGCAGTTGCTCTGTCCAACTGCCAAAAAACTGTGTAGGGAGCAGGGAAGCTGGTCAGCATCATTGTTTAAATCTTTCTTCGGGAATATCTTTATAAAGAATAAAAGCCTTGCTGAGAATCCCCTATAAAGAAATGGACTAGGCCAAAACCTGTCACTTCTGTCAGATTTCTACTACCTACTGTAAGTTACAGCAACATAGGAGAAAAGTAAGTTATGGCTCATTTTACTCTAGAAGAAACATACCGGTAATTCTTATTTGTATATGTTTGCACATATTTTAAATTTTACAGTTTTTTGCTGTAGTGCCCCTTTAAGACTTCCACAACTAGGCAGCAGTGACAGTGCTGGTTCCCATCAAAATGTCAAGCATCAGATAATTAAGGATGCATGACAGCTTTTGTGTAATAGAGGCACCTGGAAAAATATGCGTGAGGCAATACTGATAGTAGAATATCAGAACTTTTACCAATATTCTACGATATCTGATTCATAATAGTAGAATATCTATAATTATACCAAATTCACTGCATCGTGTCTTACACCTCACACCTCTCACAACTCATGATAAAAAAGAGATCACTGTGAGCATTGCAGGGCCGTGGTGAACTAAACAGCGCACTAGACCTGCTGTGGGCCTATTTGAGAGTAAGATGTTAGAAGGGCTATAACACCATTTAAATGAAATTAGGATTTCACTTTAGTTTATTTTCAAAAACTTTTTTTATTAGGAAACACAACTGAGATCATACAAAAGTGCAACTAGGAAAACATGACAGTCAGATCATATTACAGAGTATCAAAAGGAATCAGGTACATCATGAAGAAGGTTATGAGCTGTAGTCATAATATGTTTTTACACAATAGTGCCTCCTAAAAATTATGAAATTTTGTTCAGCACAAAAAGTCAGAGGAAATATAATTTTTGTAAAGAGAACACATAAGAACTTAAAGAGAACCTGTAACAAAAAAAGTTCCCCTGGGGGGTACTCACCTCGGGAGGGGGAAGCCTCAAGGTCCCAATGAGGCTTCCCCCTCCCCTGTAGCTGCAGGCAGTCCAGCGCTGGCTCCCTCGAAGTGTCCCTGAATCCTCCCTCGACAAGGCTGACAAGCGCTGATATGCTCTGATTTATTTACCTTTCCTGGCTCCAGTGGGGGCGCTGTTGCGGCTCTCCGCACGTAGATAGGCGAAAATAGCCGTTCTCCGTCTGGTCCGCTCTACTGCGCAGGAGACTTGCGCCTGCACAGTAGAGCGGCCCGACAGCAATCGGCTATTTCCACCTATATCCGAGCGGAGAGCCGATACTGCGTCTGTGCTGGAGCCGGGAAGGTAAATATTTACATCCCCGCTGTTCGAGGAGCTTTATCGCCACCGCTGTGGGACAGAGGAGGACGGTGAAGCCCCAATAGGATCTGGAGGCTTCCCCCACCTGAGGTAAGTACCCTCCAGGGGAGGTTTTTTTTGTTACAGGTTTTCTTTAAGAACAAAATAACAATGGTCTGCACTGCACCAAAAAAGAAATAGAGGATTGATATATACCAGTGAGGTAACGCCTCGATTGAGGAGCTAGAAGTATTCGAGAGTAGCTTGAACACCTGGGGAGGAAACTTCTTGTATCCAGGGTGACCACATTTTTTCAAAATGGTGTACCCTGTCCCATAGGTTAGCTTTTATCTTTTCATTCAGCATAGTTGCATGAATGTGGGTAAGAACACATTGATAAGACAATATCTTAGCCATTGGGAGGCTACATAGGTTTTGGTTGCATTCATAACAAATTGGATTAGTTAATGTTTTGCATGAGGTAATTTGTCTGGTTGCAAACCTAGTAGACAGATGGCGGGATCAACTCACAGATGGGTCCCAAGAATAAGTTTATGAATACGTTTGCGCCATATGCAAGTATTTCACTCTGCGATTTATTGGACTGGACAGAATTCATGGATCACTAAGAGGAGGCAATATGGATTGTTTATTGTTACAGAAAGAAGCTAGATGGATATTTGATTTAGATGCAGACAGATATCCAGGCTTGAACGAAAACACAAGCTATGCTCCCTTTCTGCCCCTTTAACCTCGATTGGTATGGTAACGGTTCTCTGCTGTGCTATTGCATCCTGCTTCACTCTTTGCTATGGGGGGTTTCTCAGTTTCCTGCCAGAGCATCTCTCCAACCCAACCTGATTAGCTTATTGATTTATACATAATTATGGTATATATAATACCCCCATCTTTATTAGGGGACTTCTGCTCCATAGGTCTGGCATTATGTTTCTTTAAGAATGCCACTCCGTTACTAGTGGCTGGATAGTGTAATGGTTAAGGGATCTGCCTCTGACACAGGAGACCTGGGTTCGAATCTTGGCTCTGCCTGTTCAGTAAGCCAGCACCTATTCAGTAGGAGACCTTGGGCAAGTCTCCCTAACACTGCTACTGCCTATAGAGCGCGTCCTTGTGGCTGCAGCTCTGGCGCTTTGAGTCCGCCAGGAGAAAAGCGCGATATGAATGTTGTCTGTGTTTGTACTTTTGGGGCAGTTTGACTGATTTTGCTATATTGTTATGAATGCTGCTATATTTCTAGATGTATATGCATTTTTTACTGAAAGCATTTTTCTAATATCTGAATTTAATACGTTATGTTTATAGTTTGCTTACATCTTGAGTTGTCATGCGCGTTCCCTGTGTGTCCCCGCCACCTGACCCGGCCTCTTTGGTCTCTCCCGCCCCTGTCCTCGGGTCTGCGTGCGGGGGGGGGGGGCAGGGCTTGGCAGATGCGCCGGGCGCACTATTGGTTGGCCCGCCTGTCGTGTCTGTCTGCACCCGCCCCCCCCCACCTGCTCGCTGCGGCCTGTGGATGGGGGGCGGGAATGGCCGTGCATTGTGGCCGGATTGGGCGGCGGCTGCTACATAGGTGGCGTGTCATGACCACTAGGACACGCCTCCTGAAGAAGCCGGTAGTAGCCGGCAGGGCTGTGGAGTCGGAGTCGGGGCAATTTTGGGGAGTCGGAGTTGGAGTCGTTGATTTCATAAACTGAGGAGTCGGGAGTCGGATGATTTTTGTATAAAATCCACAGCCCTAGTAAGTATTAGACTAAGGAGTCAGAGTCGGAGCCATTTTGGGTACCCGGAGTCGTAGTTGGAGTCAGAGTCGTGGTTTCATAAACTGAGGAGTCTTGAGTTGGAGTCGGAAGATTTTTTTCCCGACTCCACAGCCCTGGTAGCCGGCGAAATCGATCGAGGATGGCGTCCTCCTCTAACGCGTCAGTTGTCCAGACACCCGACCTCCTCTGAACGCCTGGTACATTTCCTCCTCCCAGCCCTCACCTGTCAAAATCAGTAAGAGCCCACTGGGCACACCACATGCTTTTTAAGCTACTAGACACACGCTGTCATCATGTCTTTTTGCCACTGCTATTCAGCTGCATGATTTGCCTCCAGCCTGCTTTTGTCTACCTGCAATGAACTGCTATATGCTTAAGCCTATGCCTGTGCTTTACCACATATGAGATACAATTATATGGACTTTTCTTTCCACACCTATGTTGCTCAGCTTGGATTGATGTATGCAATACAGATGGGCTTCTAGATATACAGGCAATTTTTGTACATGCATGGACTGTGCATTAGGGGGTGTCTGACCAAACGATAGCAGATTGGCAACTGTTACAACCTTGTGTCACGGTATATGGCTACAGGACGGCTATGAAATTGAATTATATTTTGGCTGGGAGTTGAGGACACCCTTCATTCCATCTCTCCACAATATTTTTTTCTGAAATAACCCAAGTGCAATTGTTGGATCTCTCTTTAATCCTGCATGTGTCAGGTTGGACTATTGTTTTTGGGCTGCACAGCACCTACATTTTTGATCTATGTGCACATACTGTAGTTATAACCAGACATACAGGTCTAGGGGATATTAGTGTGGGGTCAGGTGGGTTTGGGGGTGGTGAGGGTTCTGGGGACATTTGCTGTCATATATGTTTTTATAGATGCCCTTATGCAAGTGTTTAATAAAGTTTTGTATTTTTATAACTAATATATTTGTATTCAATCAGGCCATACCCCTTCCATAGTATATCTCAAAAAGTTTTTTTTTCTAGTTAAAAGCAGTATTAAACTCTGACATATTATTCAATAAAAATGTGTTTTCCTACTTTTTATATCACATACAGTTATCATATTTGCTTTTGTGCACAAGTATTATTATTCATTTAGAAATTACAAGTTCCCAAAGTACAGTTTTATTTGCTCTGAAAGCTGCCATTGCATTTTATTGATAATTGGTGTATTTATATTGTAATGTACCCAGTAATGATTTCTAAACCGTGTATCAGTTCTGGACACATTAGAAGAAGTTTCTGCGCACAGTTAGGGAATGTTTACATTCCTCTCTGCTACAATTAAGTTAACACAAGGTAATGTTATCACCAGATTCAGATGCAGATCTCCCTGCAGGGAGCATTCTATTGAAAAAGTAAAGGTGGCAATACACGTATAGATTTGCAGCAGATTCGACCATCAGATTTCTGTCAGATGCCTGTCAAGTAAAATCTGACAGGAATCTATCTGATGTGTGCCACACACAGATTTTCAATAGATTTCAGAGAATTCAATCTATTGGAAATCTATCTAAATGCATTATTGGACCATCAGATCCAATGCAACTCTATTGGCCATCGATCTGCTGCCAGCAGCAGATCGACCTATATTTTCTATCCAATCAAATTGATCGAAATCGTCCGCAAATCGATTGATCGGCTGATTAGATTAGAATAGATTTCTAATCGATCGATGGCTGAAATCGACCAGTGTATGGGCCCCTTTAATCCTGTGTTTTGAACCCTTTGAATGCTGTTTTTGATTGAATTGCTATTCAAGGTTTCATTGCTTTATCTATATGACCCAGCACATATCATTATTATGGATAGTATCTAGAATACATGTGGAAGATTTGGTTGGTCATTTTTTTTAGATGTTTTTACTCATTTGTATATCGGAATTATGTATATTGAAATAAAATGTTTATGAATTTTTTGATACTTCATTGAAGTGTGGTGCTGTTCTTGTGAGCTTTCTAGTACTTTTTCTAATTCATTTTGCTCTTAGCACACACTTTGGTCAGAGTGCAGTGTCTTTTGTATCTTATGTTGCTCTCTAGGTTATCCTAGCTATTTATGCACATGCACCTACCCATTTTTGATTGTATTATATATTGATTGTCTATGAATATGGAGGGACTATGGGAGTCCATGGAGGCCAGTTGGAGTGCCAAATTGGGGAAAGCTTTTCCACAACGTAATGACTCAGATCAACAATTACCAGATGACACTCGGCTACTCTTTAGACAATATAAGGAGTTACATAAAAATCACATCAGGTTATGGTGGAATATTAACAGCCTAGAACAATATAAAAAAGAACAAATCTACCCCAGAGGACTGAGAGTCCAAATTTTTCCCACTTGGGAACTAATAGGTGATTTAAAAAACACCTGGGAAGAAGGTTTAGCTAAATGCTCAGTAATCATTATTGACATGTTAATTGATCATGATAAGAAACTATTAGCCACAGTGAAATCTGGTCTTTCTAAACTGGAGTCTAAAATGAATACTTTGGATAAAGATCTTTTATTACAGACATTTATTAAAATACTCAAAAAGGATATGGATAAGATGGAGATGTCCATAATAGAGGGAAAGAGAAAGAAATTTGAGCGTGACAGACATGATTTTGATATAGGTACTGCATACAGATGGACACACAGGGGTAATGCTAGAGGGTACAGACCCAGACAACCTTTCAAAAGGAGGCAATCCTAAACCTCCCTCTAATCCCAGCAATCCCAGACCTATTAGGCCACAGCCCGGTAATTCTGGGGCACAGAGCCACATTGAACAATCAGACACGCAGAATGATGATTTTTTTATCAAGCGACACCGAAGGAGAACTAGACGGGGAGGGGCGTAGGTCTAAACAGACTCAGAGACCTTCTACGGACACTCCAACACAT
Organism: Hyperolius riggenbachi; assembly: GCF_040937935.1. Taxonomy (NCBI): domain Eukaryota; kingdom Metazoa; phylum Chordata; class Amphibia; order Anura; family Hyperoliidae; genus Hyperolius; species Hyperolius riggenbachi. The sequence continues at coordinate 120,228,253 of NC_090648.1, read as the reverse complement.
GAAGCGCAGGAGGGTGTGGGACCACTCCAGACCAATGTTCTAAACATTATCAATTTATCTGAAAAATTGGCTTTCAGGAAACTTTTTCATTCTCCAGTTCTAAACCAGGTCTAAATGAAATTGATAGACAAGCCCTTAACGATCTGATGGATTTATTGGCGGAATCTGAAAATAATCAGGAGGTGCATTAGACTCATACCTCAGAGACAGCATGGACCTCCTCAGAGTACTTGAGGATTTACGGGTACCCACGGGGACACTACTTCTCACCTGTGACGTCGAATCACTATATACCAACATCACTCATGATTGGGCCCTGAGGACGGTTAAATACTTCCTGGAGATGGAGGACAATGCACACTCGGATCTACACTCTTTCCTATTACAGTTGTTAAGACAAGCCGGGGAGCTTCAACAGAGGTTTTTGGACCGGGGCTACCCTAGAAAAGTGGTTAAGCAAGCCTTCTACACCGCCAAAAACAAGAATCGGGCGGAACTCATTAATGTGAGACCTCGCAAAAAAGACAATCTGGTGAGATTCAGTACGGTCTTTAATAATGGGTGGACGGAAATAAATGGGGCCCTAAGGAACACATGGCCTATACTGCAGTCAGACCCTGACCTGAGGAGTTGTTTTTCCTTTATCCCTCCATTACGGCAAAAAGATGTCCCACACTTAAAGAGAGTCTGAAGCGAGAATAAATCTCGCTTCAGACCTCATATATAGCAGGGCCTATCCGGCGGCTTAACGAGGGTCCCTGTCCCCCCAAATCCCCTCTGTAATGTGGGGGAGCGCTTCCTGGTTGGGGCAGGGCTAGCCCTGCCCCACGCGCGTCTGTCAGCGCGTATCTCCGCCTCTCCTCCGCCCCTCTCAGTCTTCCTTCACTGAGAGGGGCGGGGGAGAGGCGGTGATGCGCGGCTGATAGACGCGAATGGAGGCAGGGCTGCAGCCGTTAGCCCTGCCTCCAGGAGCGACCAAGCCTGCGACCAAGTGTCGCAGTGGGGGGTTTAGGGGTGAAGGGACCCCCGTTTAGCGGCGCGTATGCGGCGGTTTAGCAGGGGCACACGTGCCCCTGCTAACTATGAGCTCTGAAGCGAGATTTATTCTCGCTTCAGAGTCTCTTTAAAGACAAATTGTGCTCTAGCCACTTCTCTACATATTTGGGTCATACAATTGGAGCTGGGGTGCGTGGGAGTTACCCCTGTGGAGCGTGCAACGTTTGCCCTTTCATGAGTGGCCAATCAAGGATCCACAACACTTCTCAGTCTAGGACTTATGAGCTTAACCATTACATAAATTGCCGTACTCAAGGAGTTGTTTATGTATTAAAATGTAATTGCCCCAAACTTTATGTGGGACAAACTAAAAATGCCTTAAAGGTGAGAATACAATAACATGTCCAAAATCCGACTGGCAGAGAGGGATCGTAGAGAGGGTCATAAATTGACCTCAGTTGCGGCCCATTTCCTAGATTACCATGCAGGCTCCTATAGTCAATTGAAAGTATTTGGCCTGGAGCACATCAAAATCACCAGTAGGCGGGGAGATATTGTTTCTAAATTATTACAAAAAGAAGCTAGGTGGATATATTGCTTGGAGTCTATGTCCCCTTCAGGGCTGAATGAGGAGATTGACTATTCAGGGTTTATTCAATAATATGCTCAATATATGTTTTCTGTATTTCAGATCATACTTTAAGGGGTACCATTGTGTATATATGATTCATGTGGATGTATGTTATGGACTCCTGTTACCTATCTAGATTACTATGGACGTATGGACTATCCCGCCTTTCTGAACAGTTTGGACTCTTTTTTTCAATCATTTTTGCACATACGACGTGTTTTTGCATATTTTGCGCCGCTGTTCTGTTCTCTTATTGGACAAGCATACCTGCATGGGGAATTTGCTTTTATGTCTGTGTGGCTCTGTACGTCGTGGTATTACATGTGATATTTTTTCATGTGGATTATCTAACAGTGCCCCTCTGATGAGATTTTGCTTCGCAGAGGGCTACTGTTTCTTTCTAGATGATATAATTAATTGTCTGTACCTCTTGATTGTACATGCTGATTATGGCCCTTATCATGTCTATAGATGGATATATGTATCTTTCTATATGAGTTATGTGTACAATATTGTTTTATTGCTTGTTTATTTGTGGGCGCTATACTTTGAGGAATTATGATTATGACCATGTCATGTTTTGTATATATTGGTATTTGTATATGATCTCTTTCCGTATCTATATACTTACTTCCTCCTTTTTGCGCTCCAGCGTGGCTTTCTTCTCATTTCCGGGGTTCTTTCCATGGGCTGTTACGATTTCCTGATACCTACTTCCTCCTTGTGCGCTCCAGCGTGGCTCTCCTCGATCTCCCCCGGCCACCGTCCAGTCCTTCCTCCATTGTGACGTCACAGGTGATGCGCCGATCCGGCGCTCTCACGTGACTGGCGTCCCTCCGATACTTAAACAGCGCTAATGCGCTGTGACAGCACGGAGATTCCCTCGCTCTCTTTGAAAAAGCGGCGTGACGGCCGCGGAACCGGTGCAGAAGTCCACCGAGGGCTCCCATCCTCACTTCCACTCTCCTTGGGTCCTTTGTTACCGGCTAAGTATACTCCCTGATTCACTTCACTGCATGCTTTACCTATGGTCTGTCACGTTAAAATTCAGCACTTTGGTTATATGGTTATTGCCATTTTTACTGTGTAATGCATATTATATTCTCAGATTTATGTTCACTATTGCACTTTAACATATATACGTGTTATACATGTTCACAGCTATTTGGAGTACTGAACCCGGGTTCATAGGTGCTAGAGTGCTCAAATATTTAGCACCCTACACCGTTTTTGATTGAATTGCTATTCAAGGTTTCATTGCTTTATCTATATGACCCAGCACATATCATCATTATGGATAGTATCTAGAATACATGTGGAAGATTAGGTTGGTCATTTTTTTTAGATGTTTTTACTCATTTGTATATCGGAATTATGTATATTGAAATGAAATGTTTATGATATTTTTGATACTTCATTGAAGTGTGTTGCTGTTCTTGTGAGCTTTCTAGTACTTTTTTTGAATGCTGTTCTGCTAAAAAACAATTGTGGTAGTACAATGCTGTAAATAATCTTAATAATTTTAGACAAAAGAAGAAATGCTGGGTTTTATACCACTTTAAGATGATAATTAAAGGGAACCTGAGGTGAGAAGGGTAATGGAGGCTGACCTATTTATTCCCTTTTAAACAATGCACGTTGCCTTGCTGTCCTCCTTATGCTGGATCCCTAATACTTTTAGCCAGAGACCCTAAACAAGCATGCAGATCAGGTGCTCTGACTCAAATCTGACTGGATTAGTCACGTACTTGTTTCAGGGTTGTGATTCAGACTACCATTGCCAGAAGATCAACAGGATTGGCAGGTAAACAAATAAGGCAACCAGCATATTACTCTTACCTCAGGTTCCCTTTAAAGCTTAGCTGTGAGGTAAAATGTCTTATGAATAGTATATATGGCTGCCACCTCTTTCAATGTGTGGAACTGAGTCTTCTGTTTTCTGGAGTGTCTGCTTTAACATGTTCTCTTTATCAGGAAGAAGATGTATGATGAGATGGCCCTGGCAGGAATCCCAGATAGCCCAGACCTCTATGAACAGACCTTAGTGAATGGCTTCATTATGCATTCTCTCAGAGGTAACCAGAAGGCGATTCAATTTGCTCGCAGAATTGTAGATATTTTAAAAATAATTCAGGTTTCTTTTGCCTCCCCCCGTCTGTTTCTTGATTAAATAGAAATTATGTTAAGGACAAAATGGCATTTTCAAATCTAACAAAGGTTTTCATTTTCCTTCTTAATGTTGTAATGTTCAATAAATGTACTTTGTAAATAAGGAAAGCCGTGGGCAAGGGAAAGGACGAGGGTGGCAGCACGGCGAAAACATCAATAATAAAGCAGTGAAAAGGATCCTTAAAAAAAGGCTTCTATGGAAATCTGCCTCCGATCACTACAGGTCTCCGTTTTTCTGCTTGCTTAATTAAAAAAATGGCTGTGTTAGTTTGTAAGCGGATGAAGGAAAATTGCCTGTAATGTCCTTAACAGCCAGGCAGGGGTTACTCGTCATTTTCTACTCTATAAAAAGTAAGAGGCGCAAATCTGCTCTTCCCCCTGGTTCCCCTCTATCCTTAAAGGTCTTTATCTACTTGCTGCCATCTGCTTAAAAAAGTGGACCGCTCCTGTGTTGCCGATTGCAACAGCACTGCGATTAACATGTACCATACATCGCGGTGCTAATCTTCCATTAGCGCGTTTTGATTTTTCCACAAATGCAATCGCTGGCCTGCACAATTTTTGTTGGGATTGCGCACTGTTCCCGATGGAAAATGAAGGTTGCACGATCGCATTGCAGTGAGATTTTGCGTACGATTGTGCTTCATAGTGGAAAAGAAGCCCATGTGCAAGGGCCCCTCACATGGACAAAGACTAAATGTTTGTGATTGTTATGGATTCTGTAAAAAATAATTCTAAGTAGTGTGATAAAGAATTATAAAATCTTCCTATTTTTGACAGGAAGTGGGGAAATCTCTGAATGAAATACATGGACCACATCAATCCTTTTTTTTTTTTTTCCCTTTTGTGGTGGATGGGGGGGGGGGGAGGTATTACAAGTACTATCTACTTTCTTTAGCTGTTTAGGGCCCGTCATAGGTTAAAACTACACCACACTTCTGGCTGCCTAAGCCTGATGTGGTGGCGTAGTTTTAACCTCCTCCTGTCCAGATGGCGTGAAAATAAGTCTCTGCACTTTCCTCCCTACAAAATCTTAGATAACACTGTTTATTTATCTCTGATAACATCACTGCAGAGTTGTAAAGTAATGACAGCAAACCTCTCTCCTCCTCCCAGGGAATTTAATGGCAGAGTTAATTAGTAAACAAGTGTAAAATACAGATTCCAGTAACAGACAGTAGCAGATTGTATACATTTCTTAGTTGTTACATCTAACACATTATCAAAACAAAATGAACTGTTTAAATAGACAGGTGAGGGATAGACAAATTAAATGTGTTGATTAAATTACAATAGTACTGTTTACATAAAAGCTATAATGTATGAAAATTGATAACTTTATAATTTTTTTGCTTTTTTCCTTATTTTCCTTATAAAATGCATAGAAAAAGAGGTAATTACTAAAAACAAATATCAGCCACAAAAAGCCTAATTTGTTCTGAAAAAACAATATACAGGTAGTCCCTGACTTACGAAAGCTCCGACTTACGAATGACCCACCGACTTGTAGGTTTTGAGAAAATCGATTTTTAAAAAAATCTAAGAAAAAATGGCTTTTAAACTTTTATAAGCAGGTACAGAGGGCAGAGATGATACAGAGGGGGACACTGGAGGCACAGGGGGGCACAGAGGGAGGTACAGGGGACAGAGATGGCACAGTGTTCCGACTTATGAACAGATTCAGGTTAAGAACGAACCTACAGTCCCTATCTTGTTCGTTAATCGAGGACTACCTGTATAGATCATTTAGTTGTGATAATTATTTATAAAGTCATTGCCAAAGTAATCAGAGCTGAGCTGAACTGTGATAATTAATAGGGTAGAGAAGTGGTTAAGCCAACGGCTTCCGTGCACGGGACACGATTATTTGTCCTCGCTGGCACAGAACTGAGTTCTGTAAATTGCCAGGAACTTTTTTCATTGGCTTCTGACCACCTGATCACTGTGAGCCAATCACAGTGACCAGGAAGTATTGAAATGAAAAAGAGGCTTTGGTCTTAAATGAGTTAAGGATTAGTTCATACTGCAAAACACAATTGCTAAGCGCTTAGTGCTTGTGATTTTGCAATGCAATTTCCAGAGCGATTTTTAAAGGACTGTGCATTTTCCCCACGTTCCTTTAACCCCCATTGTGCGGTTGTTCTTCCTCCACCCTAATGGCAGGTTGCATCATTGCTGTAGTGAACCTCCAAGATCCCCACTGAATTACACAGTCCAATCGCTAACCTCACTCGCGGGGCAGGGGGGTGGGGGGAGATGTCGGCTGGGCATGGGTGATCGGAAAATAAGATTGGAAAGAGTTACTATAGTGCTATAGTATAAGCTATAAGCTATGCGGGTGTGTGTGCGAGTGTGTGTGATATGCAGAGAGATCTGCCTGCAGCCAAAGACATAAAGCTTTAGCTCTGCAGCAAGTGAGAATAACAGTAATACAACAATTATTCTGCCCTGTTAAGCAGAATCCAGACATAGCCTGTGTATATAATGATCCTATTACCAATTCTAGCACGCATATAGCACTGACATATTATCCAGCACGTTACAGAGTACATAGAACAATTCACCTCACTTACTGTCCCTGAGAGGAGCCCACAGTCTAATATCCCTACTACAGTCTAGGGTCAATATGGAAGGAATCCAACTAATTTATGAGTATGTTCTGGGATGGATTCATTAAAAGCTGGCACCATATATTGCATAATGAACGATTACAGGGCTAAAGAGATTAACAGCGACGTTTCACATTACCCATTCTCAAGCCATCTCAAAGCCCCTAATGTGACCAATCTCATAACATTCCTTATATTACATGCTACATGGTTTTGTTATACAAGGAATGTTATGAGATTGGTCACATTAGGGGCTTTAAGATAGTGTGAGAAAGGAGATCTCTCTCTGAAACACCACTTTTAACCTTTTTTACTCTGTTATTCTTTGTTATGTAATAAAAAGCACTTCCATTGCTTGGATAGCGCTTGCGTTTTTGAATATGTATTGATTCCCATCAGCGCACGGAGATGCCACAGCACATCCTACTTACGTTTTTTTCCGGCGGTGTGCATCATCAAATCCTTTTTCATATGTTATGAGATGTGGGAGAAAATAAGAAACCTCTGAGGAAACCCCATAAAGTGTGAGGAGAGCATATAAACTATTTTAGAGCTACCATTTTAGCCTTATAGTTGCTGTATTTCCCCTGTATGCCACCTAACATTCCTATAACTGATATGGTTTATGTTTTCACCACTGCAATTGACGGCTTATTTCCAAGCATTAGAGATGGTCAATGAGATGTAAAGTATTATGGCTTTCATGCACATTTCATGCAAACTGTATACATCTCGGAATTGGACCAAGCATATTAACCACATAGAAATCTAGACAATATATTTATGCTTCACGGGAGGGACTGTTCCTGTTCCAGGGGTGTAGATATATACGTCTCCCACCCCGATATCCCGCGAGCGTTCTCATTGCCATCCATTAGTAGACAGATCAGTCACCTATCTAAGGGCCTGTGATCAGTGATTACTGGCATCAATGAGATGCTGATGGTCATTGACCAAAGTGAAAGTAAAGCATACAAGCGTTACTTCCTGTAAGGTGTATGCAGTAAACAGAACACACTAGGAATAAAGTGGTGGTGGTGGGGGGAGACATCTATTGGCCAAATAATAAAATTACACCTACACACATACCATTAACCACCCCAGCGTTTTGATTTTTTGCAGAGCTCGGCCGCGGGAGGTTTTTTTCACCTATTTTTTTTTCTATCATGTAGCTAGCCTAGTGCTAGCTACATGATTCCCCCATCCCTGCGCTATCCCTCCCACCCCTCCGATTGTCACCGGCGATCGTACCTACCAGGAAATCCCACTCTGAACGGGATTTCCTGTTAGGGCTTCCCTGGCGACATTCGGAATGACGTCATCGATGTGATGACATCGGGGGAGTCCCGATCCACCCCATAGTGCAGCCTGGCGGTGATTGGCCAGGTTGGGCTAAGGGTCTGGGGGGCACTCTTTTTAGCGGCAGAGCGGCGGCGATCGAATTAAACACGCAGCTAGCAAAGAGCTAGCTGCGTGTTTTAAGAAAAAATTTTGTAAAAAACGATCCACCAGGGGCTGAGATATCCAGCCTGGTGGTAATGGACGATCTGAGCTCGTCATTACCGCCAAGGTGGTTAAATACAAATCCCCTCCCATAGTTACCAAAAGAAAACACAAAATATAAAAAAGTAACAATTAATAAAAAAAAAAAATACATAGATCCTTACTTTAGGGATTCAACTCTTTTAATATGTATGTCATGAGGGTACATTACTGTTATTTTGCAAATAAGGACTTGTAATTAGTGATGGACTTAAAACTGAAAAAATACACCTTTTATTTCGAAGTAAAATATTGTGTCGCCGTACGTTGGGATAGGGACATAATTTAAACAGTGTAATACCTGGGACAAATTGTCAAATAAAATATGTGGGTTTAAATTACAGTAGCATGTATTATTTTAAAACTATAATGGCCAAAAACAGAGAAATAATTATGCTTTTTCAACTTTTCTTATTATTCCCGTTAAAATGAATTTAGAATAAAATAATTATATTGCAAGATATGTAATAATTCTTAGCAAAATGTTCCACCCAAAGAAAGCTTGATTGGTGGCAAAAATAAAAAAAGTTCTAGATCTTTTCGTTGTGATAAAGTTATTGCCATATTAAAGGGAGGAGCTCTGTAAGGTGAAAATTGCTCTGGTCCATAAGGGGTAAAACCTCTCAGTGGTAAACTGGTTAACTTCATGCCAGTTATGATTGGCCCAGTTTCAGGCCTGTTGCGCTAAGCAATTTTACCGCAACAGACTGCTAATGAAATTAAAGTCTACAGAGACTTTCATACTTAGTGTGATGTGACGGAAGTACTCAAATCGCCGCAATCCCAACGCAAGGTCAACAGTGTTTTACCAGGTGATCTGTGCCTACCGCAGAAAGTATGCCATTATAATGCAAAGGAACCAGTGCAGTGCAAAGCAACCAGTGCAGTCTATGGAAATTGAGACAGGTAAAATGGGCTCAGCCATAGATTTAACTGTGAATTACAGCTATAGCGGCGCAGGTAATTTGGGTGCTGGTATAAGACAGAGCCCAAATTGTGAAAAAAAAAACTGCAGTTCAGCCCCGAACAATAGCTGGCAGCCAAATTGCATCTTACCCCTGAGTCCTTCGCAGTCTGGAGGGGGAATAGTAATTTACGCCACTGGTAAATTTGCAATAGCAGGGTAAGCGTTTTCGGCTTCACCTTGCGCCCAAATTTCCTGACGCCCTTTTTACATGAATGCTTGTGAACTAAGGTAGATCGCCTAAGCCAACAGAGCCAAGGTGATTGAGATCCACCATAAAACATCAGGAGAAGGAGGTCAGGTTTGTTTTGTTCTCACTTCGAGTTAGTTTTCAAGTATACAGGTGTCCCTCAGGAAAAATAATGCATGTTCATGCTACATTTTTCCATTGTTTGTGGAAATGGACTGTTTGTGTGTCATTTTTGCAATATTGTATTACTGGATGCTGTTGGGAAGCCAGTGCTATAATAACATAGAAATCCTCCTCACCTGTTGTCAGCAGAACAGCTTTGCATAGTCATCACTGCTGAATACTGCAGCACACTGAGCCCATCTGCACCTGTTACTGTAAACACCCTCTAAGGTTCAGTGCAGGTTGTTCTATAGGAATAAATGTTGGCTTATGTATATTTGATTCTGATGCTTTCTGGTAGTAGGAGGTCACTGACGAGCTCTCTTTCCGGTTTGTTTTGTTGTATTGCTGGCTTATTAGAACAATGCTCAGACCTGGAACCCACTAGGAATCACTGCAGCACTGTGCCATTCCCGGCGCTGTAAACTGTACCACGCTTTGCGATTCATTTTATAAAACTTTATTATATGTACCCGGTGTCCTCCTTCTGCCCGTAGCCCCGCCCCCTAAAGGAAGAGGTCATAGGTGCTGCATACATGTATACATTGCAGCGGCGGGAGTTTCGTGTCGCCGCTCGTTCGCAATTCGGCCGCCGTATCACCGCGCACCCGACCAACCAACCTCGGCCCGACATTTTCCAACATGTGCGATCGACTGTGCGGCCAATTTCTGTCCCGAAATGTTGGTCGGGCATGCACTTGGCAGCACCAATTTTCATCCAATTCGATTATAATAATCGAATTGGATGGTCGATTGGTTGGTTGGTCGCCTAGTGTATGGCCCCCTTTAGAAGTGCAGGGAAAAGATAAGAGTTCAGTAGTTCAATATTTGTCTGTATAGGAGCTGAAAAAAACATAACCAAACTGTGGTCATTCACTGTAAAGGTAGATTCTAACTCTTAACTATAAAATAATACAAAGGGTTTATGATAGATGTTATAGATGCAATTATCTTCATTTATAATTTGTCAATGCTATCATTAGTGGCTCACTACCTCATCTGCTATCCCCTGTGTCTCCTCCCTTACTGTCTCCATGCCACTACCCTCTAAATCAGTGGTTCTCAAACTAAGGCCCGCGGGCCAAATGTGGCCCCCTGGGGCTTTTTTACCGGCCCCTCCCACACAAAATGTATTACTTATAGATGCTGTCAGCTATATCTTTAAATATTGTTGGTACCCATATGGAATAGCAGTGCTGGCACCACCCATCCACATGGAAGCCAGAAAGCAATAATTTGCTGGTTTCCATTCAAATTCCACATCAGGTGACATTGCTGTCCAATTGGACTGAAGATTGTCACCTGGGTTTGCTTCACTGTCTGGCCCGCAAAGACTTATACATCATTTTATATATATACTCCGGCCCCCCAGCAGTCTGAAGTATGTTGACCCGGCCCTCGATCCAAAATGTTTGGGTACCCCTGCTCTGAATTGTAACCTTGCAAGGGCGGGGACCTCCTCCTAGTGTTTATTGTTTCTGCTGTAATTTATCATATGAACATGTACCAGCATTGGTGATGTTGCAATCCACACATCAACTATAAATGTATTTATATGTGTGTTGCTGGATGCCCTGATTGTACAGAGTTTTTAATGGGTCTTGTATCTATCCTCCCCACTATCTGTTTTGTGCTATATACAGCGCTATGGAAGATATTGATGCTCTATAAATAATGAAAAATAATAAGTTCAGGCTGAATTTCACGTTCCTGTATTGAGAAATACTAGTCAGTGCTTCTGAATTTCTGCCTCTGTGCACCTGCATTTCAGCACTGACAGTTATTCCTTACACGCAGAAAAACAGGCGGTACTGATGCGGGATTCCAGGCACACAGGTGATAAAACTAACTGACTGCAGGAAATGTGTTCTTCAGTACAGGAACTTGTGAAATTCGGCCAAAAACATCCAAACCGCAACGCTATTGCTAGCAATTTAGCTGTCATGTGCATTGTTTGACTTCACTGCTTACTGATTATGTGATCTGGTTCTGAAATACGGCCGGTACTTCTGACTGCTTGTTTTGAGTGATTTATGTATGAAGAGCAGAGCCAGGAGGCTAGCCACTTAGGCTGGGCTCACAGTGGGAGTTGCGTTGTGTTCCCTGTAAAAACCGCAACGCAACAGAGGGGAGAAGTCGCATTGCACATTATGCAAGCGTAATAGCGAGTGTGGATCACATACAGTAAAGCATGCAGTAAATGAAAAGTATGCTTCACTACCACTGTTAATACGCCCGATATGCGGTAATGCACTGTGTTGTGATACCGTAGTCCGTTGAATCGCATTGCAGCGGATGCAGTGTGAACCTTGCATAGACTTACTAGTGTAATGCGATTTTGTGCATTAAAATGCTTTTGTTATATCGCACCGCAATGCCCCACTGTGATCTTAACGTGTACCAGAGACTGTACACACTCTATACTTACCTGGGGCTTCCTCCAGCCCCATGAGGTGTGTAGGCTCCCTCACCATCCTCCCCGGCCGTTCTGTTCTCCCGTAGCCACCGCCGGTATTGCTATCAGTCGGGGCCAGTCGTCCTTTTCTGTGCAAGTGTGGCCCGGCCAGAGTGCGCGTCCAGGCTGCGCATGCACGGAAGAGGACTGACACCGATACCGGCGGCTACTATGGGAGAGTGGAGAGGCCGGGGGTGATGGTGAGGTGGCCCACGCATCTCATGGTGCTGGAATAAGCCCCAGGTAAGTATAAATATTGCAGTGTCAACTGTCTCAGGTTCAAATAAGTCTGTCATATCTGTCATACCAGGTGTACTGTAAGAGCCCTTTACCACTAGGCTCGTTTCGGTCTGAATCTGATCTCGTCCGTTTTGCAAATCGCTACAGCACCTCGATTAACATGCAAGTCCCGGTGCTTATTTTTCACTAGTGGATTTCGATTTTTCCTGAATAGAAATCGCAGGCTTGCTGCATTTTTGGTGCGTTAGTGCTGCTATATTTTGGAAAGAAGAGCAGGAAAAATCACAAAACAACCTTCGATTTTCCCCACGATTTGGCTATTCACATTATTTTCCTTACATTTTTTTTTTCTCCAAATGGAAATCACAAGCGCAGATGGACACAATAGACAGATTTTCATCAGATTTGGTCAAATAAATCTGCATACTTGGCGTGCAAGATTCAACCTGAATATATACAGGTAGCCCCCAACTTATGAACCCCTCACTTACAAACGACCTGCCGATACAAACGGCATGGATTCTGTGGGAACAAGTCAAAAACATTTTTTTTTTCAAATTGGACTTGTAGTTTTTAAGAAAATCGATGTAAAAAATTCAAAGAAAAAAATGAATTTTAAACTTGTGTAAGCGGGTACAGGGGTCCGAGGTGACACAGAGGGGGACACTGGAGGTACAGGGGACAGAGATTGCACAGTGTTCTCACTTAAGAACAGATTTGGGTTAAGAACAAACCTACAGTCCCTATCTCGTTCGTTAACCGGGGACTACATGTATTGTTAGACTTTATTAAGAATCCTTTCCTGTTTTTATATTGGTATATGATCCCCACAGTACAGTTCTGTAACAGGCGGTCCTTGCTTGCTGACTGTAGGTTGCCTGTTGATGTGAAAATTTCTCATTTGGCGACACGGGCCCATATGCAACTCATTTTTTCTCAAAGTGCTGAAAAATTTATTTAAAAATAAGATGAAAAATGACTTCCTAGGAGATAAGTCAGGAGAAAAAGGGAATTGCATATGGGCCCAGGACCTGTATTGAGCTTCATATTTAGCTCATGCATGGATATAGCCCATGTAGTCACTCTGAAGGTGCTGGAAAATCTTATCTGGTAATAATGATTCTCAGCTGTCTTCATTTCCTGCAACATAAGCACCAGATTATGCTCTAGCCATTTGATTGCCTTGTGACGTTTTATTTAGTTTACTTTCCAGCATCCAGCAGAGTATGATGGCCCCCAGGGTTCATTCACTCAACCACCTTCAGCCAGAGAACTGTCTTGGAAGCATTACTCATAGAACGCTATGGTAATGCTGCGGTCACATGGGCAGCTGTTAGTTGTATTTGGTTAGTGATGCATTTACACAGCGCTTGAAAACATTACAATGCAATGTTTCAGGGGCAGCAAATGCTTAGAAAACACTGGTTCAATATCTTGACGTTTTTTTCCCCCTGGTGCTGCGATCACAAGAAGTAAGCCAAATAAAAATCAGACAGACCCCTCAAAAATGTTAACTAATCTGTTTTTCAAGAGGCACCTAGAGAATGCACGAAATTATTCAGGATACCCAATTTTACATTATCCTGGTTTCTCCATCAGAAACACTTCCTATTTATACGTGTATGTAACCCCACGCTTGCAGTGATGTTTAGCCTAGGCTGTTTAGCTATACAGCCAATCTGGGAAACCAGGTGTCTTTTCTACTCACTTCAGAACAAACATTCTGCAGTGATGCACCTTCCAGCAGTAAGGATGTTGCCGCCTGTGTTAACTGTGATTGAAGGTTTAGGACTATTTCAAATGCGTGTTTTCCTGTCATGAAAATGCCTGTGATGAAAATTCACAAAGGCAAATGTGGGCAGACTTACAAAGCTGTTGTTTGTAACATTTCTGAGGTAGCAGACACTTCAGGGGAGAAAATGTGTTGAAGTTACCTGGGGCTTCTTACCTGGGGCTGGTCCAAGTGCTTCCGGTCAGCAGCGGCGACCCCCTGAAAAGCTGGGCAATCGGCAGCTACTGCGCATGTGTGGCCTCGAGCCATGCGCACCCAGTTAGCACTCCCATAGGCGTGCATGCGCAGTAACAAGTTTGGCGTTTGCTTCTGGCCCACGGGAGCGCGATGAGGTAGCGCATGGTCGGCCAGCTTAGCGAGGATCGCCCGCTGCTGGCCGAAGGGACTTGGACCGGCGTTGTGGGCACAGCAGGACTCCAGGGGGCTGAAAGAAGCCCCAGTTAAGTTCATTTTTTTTATCACACTTTATACTTCCTTTAAATCATGTTGATGAAATAGTTTGATGTAGGCCTGAAAGATAAATCAAATTTAAACTGAAATCGCGATCACCAAGATCGCAATTTCGGAATCGTCAAAGCGGCGATTATCTCGATCACGTCATTTCCACATGGGGAAGTTTGAAGAAGCAGCTTCAAACTTCCCCAAAGTCCCGGCGCTTGCGGCCCGCAGCGTTGGAGATACCTTCCACACGAGTCCAACGCTGTCCGTCCTCTCTTGCCATGTGCCAGCTCTTGTGCTTGGCAAAACTACAGGTTCCTGTATGTTACATGACATACAGGAAGTATTCCGTGCATTAGAGCCTGCAGGAGGCGAAGTGGTTAGACGGGCATCGCTGGACTTTTGTTGGAAGCTATGTCCAGAACTGATGCAGCTTGGGGGACAGAGGAGGCACAGAGAGAGACAGAGTGGGCACAGAGAGAGACAGAGGAGGCACAGAGAGAAACAAAGGGGGCAAGAGAGAGACCCAGAGGTGGCATAAAGAGGCAAAGGGGGCACAAAGAGAGACAAGGTGACAGAGGGGGAACGAGCAGGCACAGACAGGGCACAAAGCTTGATTTGAAGAAAATCGTGAATCAATTCGAAATCACAATTTCAGACAGAAATCGCTCAGTTCGGGCCTAGTTTGATGGTTGATGGCCTCTAGAAGGTCCTGGATCTTGTAATCCACTAACTCTTACAGCTCTCTAGTGCTGCAGCTGGTGGTATATAGAGAACGGATACATGAAAGCAAGTTATCTGTAAAACTTTGGAGCTACCCCAGTGTATATCCAGGCTGTCACTAATCTGCATTGTCCCCCCTCCCTGTACAGAGCTCCTCCCTGCATCATGTTGTGGGCGAGCATCAGATGGATTTATTCTCATTTCTTGCCTCTTCATTAATGTAAATTGCTCCATCTCCCTTGATCCTTTTGTCTGGGAGCCTTTTGAACGCTTTGATACGTTTTGTGATTTGCGCACACTGCTGAAGTGATCTTTTGTCAGATGACAGCGCCTGGAAACAATGAAGAGGGGGCCGCAATAATGTAAAAAATGGTGGCACCTTTCCAGAGGGGACATGTGACCCCCCCCTCCTGTGTCAGTAATATTCCTTATCTAATGCCTGCTTCCCATGCTGAACGCTGGCTTTCACATTATAACCCTTTAGCTTCAGGCTGGATTGTGTACACATACACATTACAAAGTCTTGAACATCACGTAGAAAACAAACAACTGAACATATGACTAATTGTTTTCCTTGGCTACCTCAGAAGACCTCACGTCAAGTAGAAAGCATTTCTGCTTCCAGCTGTGATTAGAAGAAACGACAAAAACGCTATTCCCTTCAGGCCGGCTTCACACTGCTAACCGGCGGTATTAAAGCGTTGCGGTGCAATGGACGCATCGCACTGCAACGGTAAAAATAGCCATCAGAGATTACAGCGGCAGTGCATAATAATAATTCCCCTTCTGACTACAAGCCGAGCAGGAAGTGGGGCTCTCTAGCACTCGCTTCCTGAGGCCGAAAAACGAATTGCGCACAAGTGTATTAAAAAAAATTAGCTTGAGCGCTTAACGCAAATGCCATAATAATAAAAAAAAAATGTTGCGTCGCCATAGACATACATGACTTGTGGTTCGCCACATGTTGCAGCGCATGTTGCCCAGCAACTTTTGCAGTGAATCGGACATTTGCAGCAGAGGTTTGAAAACCCCAAAGACATTGGCATAGTGTTACCCTGCGGCAAAATTGGCCACCGCAACGTACCAGTGTGAAAGGGGCCTCAAACTAATGGTGTCCATATGGATGTGAAACCGATTATGCCATGACTGAAGATGGTCAATGGGATGCTACCGTAGTAATTTCAGCTAGCATGCAAATTTCATGCAAACTGTATGCAATTTGGTGTTGGGGCCAATCATAATCACATTGGAGTGCATTTAAATGGTCCAATTTCAATTTGTCAACAATTTGTATGCAAGTTGGAATTACCAAGAAATCAGTAGGTTCACACGATCTTTCTTTCCAGACCTTGATGCTTGAAATCTACACCCTGTTTACTTCTGGTTATTCCTGCCAGGGCGTAGATCTTAATCACACCCGCCGCGTGCTCTCGCCGTTCGCATCGCTATACCCATTCACTCTGCTGTCACGCTCACAGCAAAGCTACCGCATATCGATCAGGAGCCGATTTCATTGGATCCTGACCCCATGATTGGTGTGAGCCAATCACAGTGCAAAAATGGCATGGACGGCTCTGGTCTTAAAGCAGCCGGAGCCGTCCGGTCCAGAAGGGGTTAAAATGGTCACAATTGCAGCTGGGGACTTTGTATAGTTGGAGGTGGTGAAGGTGAGAGAGGTTCTCATCTTGCTTGAAGTTTCCACCTGAATGCCATTTTATTTGCAGAGATGAGTATATTGTAACAGTTCAGCTGTCAATCGCCAAACGCGTAGCCTGCACCATTTTCAGGCGATTTCCCGGCGATCGTGTTTCAGTGCTATAGAAGCGCTGAATGCGATCGCGGGGAAATCGCTGCAGTGTCCAGTGATTTTTTTTTTCCCGCGTGAAATCGCGGAAAAATCACTCCTGCAAAACGCTGGCAGTAATCGCCGGAGTTTTGTGCTTTCAAGTGTGAATGGGGCCTTATGCCGGGAATACACGGGTCGACCGGCGGCTCGGTTAGCCGCCGGATCGACCCCAGCCGCGTCCCTGCTCGTCCGCGCGGATCGATTACCGCTCGTCCCCGCCGGCGTTTCCTTATCAGCGCTCGATTCCCTGCCATTGTCCGCCGGCGGGGATCGAGCGGGCGGGGATCGAGCGGGCGAGGGTCGAGCGGCTTGATCGGGCCAGCTGAATATTCTCAGCTGGCCGGATCAGCTGGTCGATACACGGTACAGAAACAGTATGTATACCCTTTGGAATTATATGGATTTCTGCACAAGTCATAAAATGTGATTTTTAAGCCATTCCGTTGTTGATTTATTTCTATACTTTGGGTCGTTGTCCTGTTGCAACACCGATCTTCTGCTGAGCTTCAGCTGGTGGACAGATGGCCTTAAGTTCTCCTGCATTCATTTTTCCTTCGATGATAGCAATCCATCCAGGCCCTGACGCAGCAAAGCAGCCCCAAACCATGATGCCCCCCACCACCATACTTCACAGTTGGGATGAGGTTTTGATGTTGGTGTGCTGTGCCTCTTTTACTCCACACATAGTATTGTGTACTTCCAGGGCCGTTTCTAGCCCCGTTCAGCCGGTTTTGCTGAACGGGGCGCCAATGAGAGACAGATTGGGGGGCGCCAGGCAGAAGGAGAAGGATGTGACGTCACCAGGTGGGGTGCGTGCAGGTATGGCTTGTGCTATGGGCGCCATACCTGCCACCAGCCGCTGCCGCCATTGCCTGCGCCCCCCTCTCGCAATAATCCTATCAGTCAGTGCCGCCCCCGCCGCCTGAACATCCTCGTTATTGCAGGCATCAGCGCATAAGCAGTGTCAGAAGGACGCACGCTACTCGCGCACAGTGTACTCCACATGCGGAAGTGACTAATGACGTCACTTCCGCATGTGGAGTACTCTGGGCGCGAGTAGCGTGCGTACCTTCTGTCACTGCTTACGCGCTGATGCCTGCAATAACGTGGATGTTCAAGCGGCGGGGGCGGCACTGACTGATTCATCAGCGGAGGACTGGTCGCCGCAGATCTGAGGTCTGTAACCCCCAGTCAGCACCCAGCCCCCCAAGCAAGCCTTCACCCAGCCCCCCTAGAAAGCCGGCACCCAGTCAGCACCCAGCCCCCCCAGCAAGCCTGCACCCAGCCCCCCCCAGCAAGCCTGCACCCAGTCAGCACCCACCGCCCAGCAAGCCTGCACCCAGTCAGCACCCAGCAAGCCTGCACCCAGTCAGCACCCAGCCCCCCCAGCAAGCCTGCACCCAGCCCCCCAGCAAGCCTGCACCCAGTCAGCACCCAGCCCCCCCAGCAAGCCTGCACCCAGTCAGCACCCAGCCCCCCCAGCAAGCCTGCACCCAGTCAACACCCAGCCCCCCCCAGCAAGCCTGCACCCAGCCCCCCAGCAAGCCTGCACCCAGTCAGCACCCAGCCCCCCCAGCAAGCCTGCACCCAGCCCTCCCAGCAAGCCTGCACCCAGTCAGCACCCAGCCCCCAGCAAGCCTGCACCCAGTCAGCACTCAGCCCCCCAGCAAGCCTGCACCCATTCAGCACCCAGCCCCCCAGCAAGCCTGCACCCAGTCAGCACCCAGCCCCCCAGCAAGCCTGCACCCAGTCAGCCCCACAGCAAGCCTGCACCCAGTCAGCACCCAGCCCCCCCCCCCAGCAAGCCTGCACCCAGCCTCCCCCCAGCAAGCCAGCACCCAGCCCCCCCAGCAAGCCAGCACCCAGCCCCCCCAGCAAGCCAGCACCCTGCGCTAGGCAGCAGTCTGCCCCCAGGCAGCACCCTACCCCAGCATGCACTATGCCTCAGGCAGCCAGCATCCTACTCTAGGCAGCTCCCTGCCACAGCCAGCTCCCTGCCGACAGCCCTCAGCAAGCACCCTGCGCCAAGCCAGCAATTAGGGGACAGCTATGGCTACCTAATATCATGGGGATACATCTTGCAAGCTAATACTAATACTGTATATGTGCACGTGGCTACTTAATTATTTTATCGGGGGAACATGGCTAGTTAATTTGTTTATGGGCAAACTTGGCTACTTAATCATTTTATCTTGATGCACCTGCCTATGTAATTTGTTTGTTTGAGACACCTGGCTGTTTCATTATTTTATTTGGTGGTGTGTAACTACTTCACTATTTTATCTCGATGATTGTGACAACTTTATTTTTATTGTGCGGCACATGTTTACTTATTTTATCTGGAGGCATGGAAGTATTTGATCATTTTATCTGGAGGCATGGAAGTATTTGATTATTTTATCTGGAGGCAGGGAACTTATTAATTATTTTATCTGGAAGTGGGATTGCAACATGTACTGGGAGGGGGGTTGTGGGGTCAGGCCAGTGTGGGGGGGGGCATATTTTTTGACTCTCGAACTGGGTGAAATTTAGCCTAGAAACTGCCCTGTGTACTTCTTCCAAACAACTCCACTTTGGTTTCATCTGTCCACTGAATATTTTACCAGTATTGCTGTGAAACATCCAGGTGCTCTCTAAACGTACAGCAATGGTTTTTTTTTGTACAGCAGTGGCTTCCTCTGTGGTATTCTCCCATGAACTCCATTCTTGTTTAGTGTTTTACGTATCGCAGATTCGCTAACATGGTTGTTAGCATATCCCAGAGACTTTTGCAAGTCTTTAGCTGACGCTTTAGGATTCTTATTCACCTCATTGAGCATTCTGCGCTGTGCTCTTGCAGTCATCTTTACAGGACGGCCACTCCTAGAGAGAGTAGCAGCAGTGCTGAACTTTCTCCATTCATAGACAATTTGTCTTACCGTGGACCCAAAACTGGTGTGTGTTTTTTATAGGACAAGGCAGCTGTAACCAACACCCCCAATCTCATCTCATTAATTGGACTCCAGCTGGCTGACACCTCACTCCAATTATCTTTTGGAGATGTCATTAGTCTAGGGGTTCACATACTTTTTCCACCTGCACTGTGAATGTTTACATAGTATGTTCAATAAACTTTACTTTTACCATTGTGATTGCCTGGCTGTCCTGCTGAGCCTCTATCTCGAATACTTTTAGCCATAGACCATGCTATGCTATGTTGAGTGTGCCATGATATTTAAAATTTTAATAGCAGTTTCTTTGACCACTGAGCTATAAAGCCTTTGGAAATGTATTGCCACTTTGGGGTGTAGAGATGTTAAATGCTTGCAGCCAAAGTATTTATCTCTTCACTTTCACATTAGTGATGTATGCGGAAGTGAAGAGAGGAATACTTTGGCTGTGAGCACAGACCCCTCAGCAGCTTTACTATGAGGATTACAGCTTCTCATCTCCGCACTGTGGCACTGTTATGCGGTAAATAACAGCCTACACACTGCCCACCAATGGCATAGGATGCCTGACAGGGGACAGATGGATTAGGGACAGAGGACAGGGGGCAGAATATTGTATTTGGGCTCATAAGACGCAGTGACTATTCCCCCCCCCCCCCCCCCCACACACACACACACACACACACTTTTGGGGGAGAAAAAGTGCATGGTACAAAACCTCTCCATGGAAAAAACTGCACAGATGTTTGAATCAGGGCCTATACCTGTGAAGAGATACTTACCTCAGGAGGGGGAAGCCTCAGGGTCCCAATGAGGCTTCCTTGTCCTCTGGAACCTGGGGGAATCCAGCGCTGGCTCCCACAAAACTTCCTCGACAAAGCCTGACAAGTACTGCACAGGCACAGCAATATTAACCTACCGAGATCCAGTGCAGGTGCAGTAATGGCTTTTCATTCGGGCTAAGGCGGAAATAGCTGAGCCCATTTCATCTGCTCTATTGTGCAGACGCAAAGGACTTTCGCCTTCGCAGTAGCGCAGATACGGTTGGGCTCGGCTATTTCCGCTCTTAGCCCCGAACAAAGAGCCACTACTGCACCTGCACTGGATCGCGGTAGGTAAATATTTACCTTGCTGCTGTTCGGTGGGTCGCAGTGCTGGTTTGCTGGTACAGTGGAGGACAGGGGAAGCCTCGTTAGGATCCCGAGGTAAGTATCCCCCAGAGGGGTTTTGTTTTTTTTTTGTTATAAGTTTTAAAAAGGAGCAGTCAGCCATACTATCTAAAAAAAAAACTCCACATACATAACTAGATAAATACTTGGTCTACTTACATAACAGATATATTGCACTGTCCACATTTAGATTTTAGTGATGTTTCTATAGTAAAAAAAGAGAAAATCCTCCTTAGGATTTTCCATGTTGACTGTGTCTATCTTGAAGCCAATCCTGACATCATTTCCTCCCTCTGTCTGTGTATCATTGCCCACCCTCCTCCCAGTCTTCAGATACTCCCACCCAGCTCTGCAGTAGACAGTGCATTGTCTCAGTGTGAGAAATATTGGCCAATCAGAGAGGAACAGAGGTGTGGGAGGGGAAAATGGGAGGTAAAGAGGCTTCAGCCAGTCAGGCTGCATTAGTCAGGCTGCATCAGAGGGGAAAGTAAAGAGGAAACAAAGAAAAGCCAGCATGCCCTTCGACTTCCTTTGTGCGTTAAATGTACCAAATAAGAGCCAGGGAAACTGGGGAATGATGTTTTATGAAGAAGAAAAATAAGGGTGATTTTTAAAGAGAACCCGAGGTGGGAATTACTTTTACTATTGGGGCACAGAGGCTGGTTGTGCGCACTAAGACCAGCCTCTGTTGCCCCATCGTGTGCCTCCATGTCCCCCCTGCTCGCCGCTATACCCCCCGCATTGCTGGCTGTGTCGCCAGCTCAATGTTTACCTTGCGCTGTCAGTCAGCGCCGCTCCCCCGCCTCCTCCGCATCGGCGCCACCCGCCGCGTCACTTCCCTCCTATCAGCGGGAGGGAAGGGACACGGGCGGGTGCGCCGATGCGGAGGAGGCGGGGGAGCGGCGCTGACTGACAGCGCAAGGTAAACATTGAGCTGGCGACACGCTGCGTGTCGCCAGCAATGCGGGGGGTATAGCGGCGAGCAGGGGGGACATGGAGACACACGATGGGGCAACAGAGGCTGGTCTTAGTGCGCACAACCAGCCTCTGTGCCCCAATAGTAAAAGTAATTCCCACCTCGGGTTCTCTTTAACTTTTGGATTGCCTGGTTAGCATCCTTATTACTTGTTTACCAGATAAAATAAAGAATTGATTTTTGATTTTATGCCTGACAGTTACACTTTAACTAATATATGCCAAAACAAAGCAGGCTGAGGTACTGGTGGCAACATACCACCAGGATACTTTATATGCTCTGCCATTTATAAAGGGATACATATACATAAGCAGATGAAAAACACGATTGGAATGTATATTTTTAGGGAAAATAGGGGCTGTATAGCAAGTCATAAGTAAATCCAGACCACGATGCTGTTAAGGTGTTTTCTTTCTATTGATGTATGTCGGACTCGCATGTACTGCTGTTTATTTGTTGCATGCAGTTATCAGAAAGTGGAGTTGATTTAGTGAAGAACGGTTTATTGGCAGGTGCTCCTTAACCCTCTGCCTCCCTGTTTTCCAGCTGCAGTGTTCAGCTCAGCAATCATGGCTCCCAACATGCTGTCAGCACTTCTCCTACACAAGTACAGAGATGTAAGTACGCTGTCTGTCCCTGGGATGGATTGGGGACTTTGGATAGGAATTCTGCCAGATTGGACACAGTAATGTTTGTATGTTAGTAATGATGTCCCCCAAGACACATAAGAAGCGCTGTTTGTGACATGGGTTTTGGGAAAGCATTGTTTCCACATTTGTTTGTACCTTTAAAGTTAATGCCAACTAATAATGAAGCATTTCCTTGTTTTGTAAGACTTCAGGTCTAAATATATCTCATGTTCTTTCGCTGTTCACCTACACACAATAATTAATAGGCTGCCAAATTGAAAATATTAGTTTTCTGAAAGAGTGATTTACATTAAAAACATGCTTTTATTGAGTGAGTGATTGCTTTGGCATTAACGCTTTCGTTCAGGAACACGTTCTTAGTAATTTATTCACAAGAAATACTGAACATGGTAGAAGCTGAAGCTTGCACATGGTTCCCGATAAATGTATTACCTGAGGTGTGACACTCATTGTTAAGGCATAGAGACTAAAGGTGGCCACCCACCGTACAATAAAAAGATCAAATTTTACACCAATTCGATAAAAACGATTGCGTGTACAGAAAACATCAAAATGTCTTTAATCTATTCCAGCGAGAAATTTTATTGCATTTCCTTTTTTTTTTTCAATATAAGTTGATCAGGAATAGTGGATTTTTCTGATCAGTTTTTCTGAAAATTGAATGGTGTTTGGTAAATTGGCAATTTCTTGCGGTATAGACCAGGCATGGGCAAACTTGGCCCTCCAGCTGTTAAGGAACTACAAGTCCCACGATGCATTGCAGGAGTCTGACAGCCACAGTCATGACTCATAAAGGCAAATGCATTGTGGGTCTTGTAGTTCCGTAACAGCTGGAGGGCCATGTTTGCCCATGCCTGGTATAGACCAATGCAAGTTTTTCAGAGTTTTCAATTATTTCCTTTCGTAATTGGGTGAAAATTGAACACACGAGTGGTACATTGGCCAAATTTTCCAAATGTGAAATCGGGTTGGGTGTTTCAATCAGAAAAATTGTTTGGAATTCTCAGGTTGAGGCTAGGTTCACAGTGGGACGTTGCGGTGCTGCGTTATAAAGTCTTATAACACAGCTTACCACACTGCAATGATAATCCTATGCAATGGTCACAGTGCCATGTTAGTGTTGCATTGTAATGTTTAGCGTTATGGTAACCCACTGCTGCAGTGCATTACCTCTAAATGCACGCGTTACCAGGTACAGGAAAGCCTACTTTTCATTGCCTATATGCTTTACTGTATCTACTTTATGCGACCGTAACGCATCGTTAATGTGCGTTATCAGTGTTTTGTTGGGGTACGTTGTAATGTTGCGTTGCAGCTTTACAATGCAACGTCCTACTGTGAACCTAACCTAAAAAGAAATATAAAAAATTGTATGGTGTTACGGTTAATCTTCCCCCATACACCCATAAATTAATCACACCTTTGTAACGTCTATAAATAATGAATAAACTCCTGATTAAAAGGAACAAAAATAAATAGTAGCCTTATTACCTGATTGCGCTCACCAAGGAACATGTTCCTTGATCTTGAGCAAGCAGGGGAGAAGGCTATATTTGCAAAACAAAGAGGAGAAGCTTCTGTGTGACTGCAGCACTGATTGTAGGCAGAATTTCCTCAATGCATAGTTGTTTGACCAAACTGGGCTTGATATAGACATGAAGTATGGCTGCTAAGTGTTCAGTAACCTGGCAGTGTAGGTTTTTTTTTTTTTTTAAAAAGGGCAAATAGAATATATTCTATAGGTAATAAGGACAAATCTTCGTCCATTTGCTGTGCACAAATATCAAATGTAACATAGCCTATTACTATGTGCATATTAGGTGTATTGAGTACATAATCAGCGAGGCATAAAATAATAAACTCAGCCATTCAAAAGATTTATACAGCTCTCTCCATTATTCGGGTGCAGATCCAGCTGAACCTGAATTCGGATACCCTCTCTGGTCATAAAGTGCTCAGTTTTGATTCACAAGTGCAGTCAATGTTGATTCACCTTGCTCTTTAGTCAACTGTTGGTTTTCACCATGCTGTTTCCCTCAGGGGATCGGTTTATCCAGACTCCTCTCTGAGTTCACTGTGATGGTCACAGAAATCCTCCTGCATGGATTTGATGTGGGATTCTCTGGCCAGCGCTGGGATCTGCTCCGCCACAGTCTATACATCTTGCGCAACCATGTGACCTTGTATTCTGGACCTTCAGATGTGTATGTAGTGTGTCGCCCATCCCAACACAGCATTAGGGAACTTGGACAAAGGAGCGCCGCCCTTCTTCCTGTCTTCCTGTATGAAGCGATAGGAGGTAAGCATTCTGTGGCATGAAATTACGTATATGTGAAAATTGTACAACTGTATAATTGAATTACGTTTATGCAGCAGGAAAAGATCCAAGTGTAAGGCCCCGTTCACACTTGCGGTTTAGTAAAAACCGCACCGGATGTCCGGACCGCACCGTATCCGGACCGGACCTGATCCGTATGGTTCCTATCCGGATCCGGTCCGTTTGCATCCGGTTTCCGTGCGGTGTGAACACGGTTGCGGTCCGGATCCGGTTTCTTAAGGAGATAACATCCTGTAAATACCTGGGGTCTGGGAGGTCAGCAGAAGGGTCTGGGGTCATTGTTGGAGACAGGTGGACGTGTGGAGACCATCCGTGGATACAGAGACTGCAGTTGGGACCATGGATCCAGGCATTTTTTACTCGTAAACCTGGGAATTCTCTCCTTCCTGTTGTTCGCCTCCTTGTCAGACATATCAGACATGTTGCTGCCAAAAAGAGCTCCAGCATGAAATCGCTGCTGCCCCACTCTTTGAACGCTGGGCCCATGTGGTCCCCATCCAAAATGCATAGGAAGTGGGGTAGAACGTCCGGGTTTTGTAGCCAGTGTGTTGTGCGCTCTCCGGCTCTCATTGCTTTGTATTGGCCGGATGGTGCAGTCCGGCTCCGCTCCGGATACGGCTGCCGGAGGAGCCGGACCAAAAAATAGCGCATGTTGGAACGGAGTCCGGATCCGGTCCGGCTCCGGTCCGGCTCCGGTCCGGCAGAACGGACGCATGTGAACGGACGCATAGGCTTTCATTGCTATGCCGTGCGTCCGTTCCGTCCGTTCTGCAAGCGGTCCGGCACGGCGATTCCGGACGGCCACCGCTAATGTGCGGTGGCTAGCGGTGGCTATCCGGAATCGCCGTGCCGGAGCCGCACCGCATGCGGAACGGACGAAACGGACGCACGGCATAGCAATGTAAGTCTATGCCACCGTTCACATGCGTCCGTTTCGTCCGGACCGGATCCGGACTCCGGCGTCCGTTCCAACATGCGCTATTTTTTGGTCCGGCTCCTCCGGCAGCCGTATCCGGGGCGGAGCCGGACTGCACCATCCGGCCAATACAAATCAATGAGAACCGGATAGCACACAACACACTGGCTAAAAATCCGGATGTTCTACCCCACTTCCTATGAGGATTGTTGCGGCGATATTGGATCGGGGACACATGGGCAAGCATTTTGGAGTGGAGCAGCACGAGCTGGAGATGATGGCAGCATGTTGGAGGTGGAGGTGAGTGCTAAACAGCGGAGGGCCTGATTCCACAGGTCCCCCTTCTGCTGACCTCCCAGACCCCAACATTTTTTTTGTTTTTTACGTAACTTTTGCCAAACGGATCCGGATCGCATCCTGATGAACACCTGATGCAACCTGACCGGATCCGGATCGGATCCGGATCAGAACCGTACGGTTCCGATCCGGATCCGGTCCGGATCCGGTCAGGTCATCCGGTCCGTTTGGCAGACAACCGCAAGTGTGAACGGGGCCTAAGAGATCGCTATTACTGGAAATATTTGATCAACAATTGGACATTAATAAATACAATACTATACATTTCCTGTAGGTTCTAGGTGGTCGTTTATTCATCATGTTACATTTATCACTGTAATTACCAATTCTGTATTTTGTACCTTTGTCTGTATTATTATGTACCCCATGTTTGTTTCTTACTGTATGCAGCACCACCGAATATGTTGGCACTTTATAAATCGTCAATAATAATAGGTGCATAATGTTTCCACACAAAATGGCATCTGTGGCACTACCTTGTAACCCTTTCCTTCTTTCCCTGCAGCTTGTGCAGTGCATGCCCTGCTGGCACAGCTGCCCAGTTTACTTCTCGTGGAAATTTTTTTCACCCAAGAGGAGCTGAATGAAATTATACTGTGCCTATGCGCCCTCCTACCCAAGAATATTCTCCTGCTACCGGTATATATTTGTGAAGTTTGTTGTCTTTAATGAGTATGTTAAGCGAACAGAGTGTACAGTTAAACTTACCTGGTGCTTCTTCTTGCCCTCTCTAGTCATCTTGGTCCCTCGTCATTCTGCGCTGCTCCGTCCCTCTGAAAGCTGACCGACTGGGCCATTCGCTGGTATACTGCCCATGCACCGTAGCTGGGAGTGTTCGCTGCGTGCGGAGTTTTAATTTTTATGAACTGCACAAGCGCAGAACACTCCCAGCCACAGGAGTGTGATTGAGGCCACCAGTGGGCTGCGAATGCAGCTTTGGAGGGGCGCAGCTGCTGAAGGGAGCAGCATGGAACGACGGTGAGGGACTAGAAACGACTACAGGGAGCTAGAAAAAGCGGAGCAGTGCTTTTCAGTGCTGCTAGATTTGGGCGCAGCCAGCGCCACCATAGACTATAATGGGAATCACATCTATAGCGATGCTCCGTGAGTAATGTCGGCGCCGTCAGAAGACGGAGCTGAAGTTGCTTAAAAAACACTGTAATTCGGCCTCCAGCAATCGCTGGAAGCCAAATTATATCATTCCCCCACTATCCATGGCGGCCTGGAGGAGGAATAGTAATTAACACTACCGGAACTTGTGCAGCAGCAGGATCAGCCATATACCGGCTGTATCCTGCGCCCAAGTCTACCGGCGCCGATTTCAAATGTATGCAGTAAAAGCCCTAGGTAAGTTAAATGAGGGAATGTGTTTTTTAATTCTACTTTCCCTTAGTTCTTTTATGTGAAAGCGTAGATTGCGAATTATTGTCAGCTAACGTGCCAAACTGGCACGATGTATAAGTAATGCGTTTTCTGATTTTTTATTTTTTGTTTGTTTGTTTATAATCGTTATAATGCTTCTATTTTGTGATATGAGTAATAAAGCACAGAGCCAGCGTGGTCGTTTTTTAAGCCTGTAGAGTTTTCTTATTCAAGGCACAAAATATAATTTTCACAATATAACTTTAAAGAGACTTTGTGCAAACAAAAATGCCCCTGGGGGGGTACTCACCTTGGGAGGGGGAAGCTTCTGGATCCTAATGAGGCTTCCCCCACGGTGGTCTCGCTCCCCCCACAGTGGTTTCGCTCTGGCCCTCCAATTTGTCCGGCTGTTCACTATTTACCTTTTCTAGCTCCAGTGGGGGCGTTGTTGCGCCTCTCTGCTCGGAAATAGACGGAAATAGCCAATCCCAGTTCAGAGCCGAGAGCCACTACTGCACCTGCGCTGGAGTCGGGAAGGTAAATATTTACATGCCCGCCATTCGTGGCTCTGCAACGAGACCACCAGAGGACGGGGAAAGCCTTGATAGGATCCAGAGGCTCCCCCCCCCCCTTCCCCGGAGGTGAGTACCCCTCCAGGGGCATTTTTCAATGACACAGATTCTCTTTAAGATTCATTCTCTATACGACAATAAGGCTAGGCCTAGTGCCCACCAAAAATCGCAGTCACTAGCTCTTAGCAATTTGTGATTTGCAGAGCGATTTTTGAATGAATGATCGTTTTTGCACATTCATTCATGCTGAATTACTGCAAAAAATGCTAAATGCAGCGTGTTTGCTATTTAAAAAAAAAAATCACAAAACTGGTGTGGGAACACCTTCATACATAGGGTTACAGCAGCCAAGCACTTTGAAAAGCACTCAAAAGCGCTCTTGGTGTGTACTAGTTGTTAGGATTAGTGTAGTGCACAAGATTATAGGACAACAGGCCTTGCACGCATCAATTTTCCTGTTTTATTCCCTGCAGATTCAGTTACTTCAAAGCGGGAAATCTGTTGCACAATATGTCAGATCAATTGTAATTCTGATCAGTGTTTAACAAAAGTTGACATTTTTTTGATTGGACCACATAGAATATCTCAGTTGATTGGGGGCAGGGCAGGAGCAGCAGTAGATCCACAGCCCAGATTACACTGCACTGTGTAGTCTATTAAAAATTCATGTGCTTTGTGTGGTAGGAATCCATTACATTGACCAAAGCAGATTGATCTATTTGCCACATTGAGTGGCAATCTGTGTGCGTATGGCTACCTTAAATGTTAGAGAGATGCAAAATCTCTCATACATTCCTGTGGAGCATATTGTTTTAGTTCTGTTGGTCGGGGAATGGGAAGCTTAATTTGGCTGTACTGACAGGTCCCCAAGAAGATTTTCTGCTGGAACTGGTCATGAGGAAAACTCTTCTACCACGAAAAACACTAGCTGGATAATTACTAGGTAGCTAGCAGCTTTCATTTGCTAGCGCATCTCCCTTTACTGTGTTAGTGGAAATGCCTAGTGGCCGCAGTGGGCTACATCATTTTTTTTAGCTCAAGTCATATAAGATCGTGTGTGTGTGTGGTGCGTGCGTGAGTGTGTGTGTGGTGTGTGTGTGTGTGTGTGCGCGCGCGTGTGTAGAGATTTATGAAGGGGTGTTTGTGTTTCTGCTTACTTTGTCCATTCTTGTGTTTCAGCCATGTCAGTCCCTGTATGGTCTGAGTCAGGATGTAATGGACAAGCTGATTCAATGTGGTTTTCTCTCTATGTATGAGGTAAGGTTCAGTGACTCATGGTTCATTAGAAAGGCTCATGGCAAGGGTCAGCCTGATTAGCTTTGTCTTCTTTAGGATCCGAATGCACCACCAGCTTGTGACACCGGCAGACGGCGCTTCGTGGACAGTCTCATGTGGAGATCTGTTGATGACATGTCAGACAGTGACAGTGACCTCATGGAAGAAAATGTGAAGCGTCACTACAAGGTATCAATCACTAGTTCAAATTCAGCATATGCAGCAGCATTCCTTTATCTGAGCGTCTCGTAAAAGTAGTTCCCTGGCTGATCTACTGCTATATTATTCAAACACACAGCTGCTGAGGCCACTTGGTAATAAACAGTCTCTGTACTGTAGAGATGGTCAGTGAGATGCAATCTCAAATTGGTGCAATTGTTATGGTAATTCCATTCACATTATTACAGTATTTGCATAAAATTACCATGACATTTGCATCAACTATTATTAGCATCTCATTTGACCATGCCTATTGTGCTGGCTTTTTCTCATATTAACTAGATAAGGACCGCAGTGATTGAGATCTACGCCTTGTTTTGGTGGGCTCCTGGCTGGCAGGGCGTAGATCTCAATCACTGTTCGCAGCGCGCATCTGCCGCTCCCCGCCAATTGCGCCACTCAAACCCGACGATTCTCGATGCATCTCACAGGCTCTGCCTGTCTCTATGACGGCAGAGTCATGTGAGTGGGTCAGGAGCCGATTTCATTGGCTCCTGGCCCTGTCTTTCAATGTAAGCCAATCCCATTGGCTTACATCAACCTGTGGCGGATCACTCAAGACCAGTCTTATCAGCTGAATGATGGACTGTACACACGCCCGATTTGACGTCCGGACGACTGAACGACGGGACGTCCAAACGATGGGTCGATTAAAAAAATCTGGCGTGTGTATGGACCTTTACAGTAGGTAGTAGAAATCTGACATTACAGACAGATTTTGGACTAGCCTATCTTCTCATAGGGCGGTTCTCAGGTTTTTTTTTATTTTTAAAAGCACTTAGTGAATGACAGTTGCTCCGTCCAACTGCAAAAATAGTGTGCAGCAAGAAGGGAGGCTGGCCAGCATCTTTGTATTTATCATTTTCAGGGAGTGTCTTTATAAAGAATAAAGGCCACGCTGAGAATCCCCCTATAGAGAGATGGACTAGTTCAAAACCTGTCGGTAATGTCAGATTTCTACTACCTACTGTAAGTGACAGCAACATGGGAGAAAAGCAAACAATGGCTCATTTTACTCAGGAAGAAACGTGCTTATTTGCATATGTTTGCATACAGTGGGTTGCAAAAGTATTCGGCCCCCTTGAAGTTTTCCACATTTTGTCACATTACTGCCACAAACATGCATCAATTTTATTGGAATTCCACGTGAAAGACCAATACAAAGTGGTGTACACGTGAGAAGTGGATCGAAAATCATACATCATTCCAAACATTTTTTACAAATAAATAACTGCAAAGTGGGGTGTGCGTAATTATTCGGCCCCCTGAGTCAATACTTTGTAGAACCACCTTTTGCTGCAATTAAAGCTGCCAGTCTTTTAGGCTGGTTTCACAGTGGGACGTTACAGGCGCACGTTAGAGCAGCCTGTAACGCACCCCACCGCACAGCAATGAAAAATCAATGGGCTGTTCACAGTGCCCACGTTGCGTTACACAGTAACGCTGCGCCACCAGACAACGTACTGCATGCAGTACCTTCTAAGCGGCAGAGCCGTGTTAGACTGCTTGCACATGCTCAGTAACGTTGGGGAGGAGCGGAGAGCGGCCAGGCACATGGCTAATTAATATTCACTGCACTCAGTGACGTGCAGTGTTTACTTCCTGGAGCGGCCGCTCTGTGCAGCGATTGGCCGGCGGGACCACGTGATGCTGCATGCGCACAAGAGTACGCATCACGGCATCACGAACGCCAGAGTGAGCTGCACAACGCGGCTCACTCTGACGTCCACCTTAGAGAGCACCAGGCGTTGCGTTAGGGGCACGTTATGCGACCATAACGTCCCCTAAAACTCAACGTCCTGGTGTGAAACTAGCCTAAGGGTATGTCTCTACCAGCTTTGCACATCTAGAGACTGAAATCTGTGCCCATTCTTCTTTGCAAAACAGCTCCAGCTCAGTCAGATTAGATGGACAGCGTTTGTGAACAGCAGTTTTCAGATCTTGCCACAGATTCTTGATTGGATTTAGATCTGTACTTTGGGCCATTCTAACACATAGGTATGTTTTGTTTTAAACCATTCCATTGTTGCCCTGGCTTTATGTTTAGGGTTATTGTTCTGCTGGAAGGTGAACCTCCGCCCCAGTCTCAAGTCTTTTGCAGTCTCCAAGAGGTTTTCTTCCAAGTTTGCCCTGTATTTGGCTCCATCCATCTTCCCATCAACTCTGAACAGTTTCCCTGTCCCTGCTGAAGAGATGCACCCCCCGAGCATGATGCTGCTACCACCATATTTGACAGTGGGGATGGTGTGTTCAGAGTGATGTGCTGTGTTAGTTTTCCGCCACACATAGCGTTTTGCATTTTGGCCAAAAAGTTCCATTTTGGTCTCATCTGACCAGAGCACCTTCTTCCACATGGTTGCTGTGTCCCCCACATGGCTTGTGGCAACTTGCAAACGGGACTTCTTATGCTTTCTGTTAACAATGCCTTTCTTCTTGCCACTATTCCATAAAGGCCAACTGTAACGATTGCGGAATTATTTCCGAGGTCAGCGCACAAAATGTGCGCTGACACTGCGGAAATCCTCCACAAGCATACAAAACAACAGAACCCAGCTTTGGTGTAATGCACTTGTAGAGGGAAATTCCCACTGGCAGATGGAGCTGTGGAGTGCAGATGAACAACCTCTCTGCACTTGCACAGATGCCAGATGGGAATTGTACGAATTGCAACAATGCAGGGTAAGATAGCCCTGAGAAAGAGAAAGTGAGCACAGCGACAGAATGTATGTGTGTCCACCAATCTAGTCGCCACCCGGCGACGGTGAACACACAACTAAGAGAGAGCAAAGGAACAGACAGGACTAACTACACGCGGTCCCCACACGTAAAGCGCGTGCACGGCACGGTCGCCACACGAGAAGCGCAATAGCGACAAAGCGTACCAACCCTGACTAACCAAAGAAACACGAAAACAAAAGAGAACGCGAACGCTTGCTAAACGGTTACCTCACCGAGACTACAGCAAGCGTTCGATCCAGACAAGACAGACAGTAGGAGTAACCAGTAGCAAGTGCAGCTCTGGCCTACACTCCCAGACAGAGTACAGAAGGAACCACCGCCACTACCGCTAGGGCGAATGCGATCCAGACAGACAGACAGATGGGGCCACCAGTAGCAACCGCTGCTCTGGCTAGCACCCCTAAGGCAGAATACAGAAGGAACCACCACCTCTACCGCTAGGGCGAATACGATCCCAACAGACAGAACGATTTCCTTTCGACCGCCGCTGGCGACAAGACAATCGCAACAGATAGACAGAACTAGGCAATACAGACAGAGCCGGGACAAGGTCCTCCAGCACCCAAGGCTGAGACACCAAAGTGCGCCCCTCCATCCCTCCACCCCTCCACCCCAGCCGTCACACACTGATTGCTATTAGACTAAGAGGCACCCCAGGGCCCCAAACACCTTAATCTCTAGTTATCTGGCTTGTAGTCACTTCCATGTATCTCCTTTTCTTATTTCTTTCTGCTTCAAACACAATTAGGAATGACAGCTGAATGAATTGTGCGCCCCCTCCTATACTGCGCCCTGAGGCTGGAGCCTCTTCAGCCTATGCCTCGACCCGGCCCTGAATACAGATAAATAACAACCTAACTACGCTAGAAAGAATGCTAGTGCACTCCCAAGGATTACTCTAAGATAATCTTAACAAACAATATGCAGAGGGCTAAGACTCAAGGTAAGTCTAGCAGGAACAAACCATCATGACCAGCAAGGGATTCTGGGAGGAAATGGTATTTATACTGCAAGCCATCAAAGGAAGCAGCTAAGCTAAGCAATTTGCATGCCAAGTGGATGCAAATTCCTCACCAGAGCAGCAGTTCAGCAAGTTGCAGAGTGAAGACAGGTCTCCTTTCCAGGGACCTGCAGCACTCAGACTTACAAAATGGTCAAAAAGCTGTCTGCCTGTGCAGACAGCAGAGCAGATCATTACACCAACTTTGTACAGTGCATGACTAATAGTTGTCCTATGGACAGAGTCTCCCACCTGAGCTGTAGATCTCTGCAGCTCGTCCAGAGTCACCATGGGCCTCTTGACTGCATTTCTGATCAGCGCTCTCCTTGTTCGGCCTGTGAGTTTAAGTGGATGGCCTTGTCTTGGTAGGTTTACAGTTGTGCCATACTCCTTCCATTTCTGAATGATCGCTTGAACAGTGCTCTGTGGGATGTTGAAGGCTTTGGAAATCTTTTTGTAGCCTAAGCCTGCTTTACATTTCTCAATAACTTGATCCCTGACCTGTCTTGTGTGTTCTTTGGACTTCACGGTGTTGTTGCTCCCAATATTCAGTAATGCAATAAACAGGAAAACTAAATAGCACATCTGTGACCCAGGCCTAAATTAATGTTTACCTATTCGGTGGTTATCACATGTAGCGTGCACTACAATACCTAAATTCCCTTGTCTGCACATGTTTTTTGCACTACCTGGTTTTTATCTCATGTCTTTGTCTGTTCGTCATTGCATGTTTTTTGCACTACTATGCTTCTAATGCCTTTGTACTATGCTTTAATGCCGATGTGTACCACAAACAATTCCGAGGGTGGCTACTGCTGCACTTGGCGAAATAAATCTGATTCTGATAAATCTGATTCTGATATTCTCTTAGACAACCTCTGAGGCCCTCACAGAGCAGCTGTATTTGTACTGACATTAGATTACACACAGGTGCACGCTATTTAGTCATTAGCACTCATCAGGCAATGTCTATAGGCAACTGACTGCAACTGACTGCACTCAGATCAAAGGGGGCCGAATAATTATGCACACCCCACTTTGCAGTTATTTATTTGTAAAAAATGTTTGGGATCATGTATGATTTTCGTTCCACTTCTCATGTGTACACCACTTTGTATTGGTCTTTCATGTGGAATTCCAATAAAATTGATGCATGTTTGTGGCAGTAATGTGACAAAATGTTGAAAACTTCAAGGGGGCCGAATACTTTTGCAACCCACTGTATATTTAAAGTTTTAAGATTTTCGCAACAGAAGTCCTTTAAAGTAATCCTGTCATGGAAAAAGTGTCCCTGGGGGGTACTTACCTCTGGAAGGGGAAGCCTCTGGATCCTAATGAGGCTTCCCCGTCTCCCTCCAGCCCGATCCAGCAGTGGCAGCCCGGCTCAGGCTCCGGTGGAAATAGCTGAGCCCGATCGGGTCTGCTCTACTGTGCAGACAGAGATGGCTTGCAACTGTGCAGTAGAGCGGACCCAATTGGGCTTGAATATTTCCGCCCAAGCGGAGATGCTGTACTGTGCATGCGTGTGAATCAACAAGCACCGCTAGGATATTTTTGGGGGTTCCAGCGCCGGACCACCTCTGCTGCAGAGGATGGGGGAAGCCTTATTAGGATCCAGAGGTTCCAGCTCCCGTGGTAAGTACCCCCCAGGGGACCATTTTTCCCTTACAGGTTTACTTGCACACAACAGAGAAGCTTAAAGAGAATCTGTATTGTTAAAATCGCACAAAAGTAAACATACCAGTGCGTTAGGGGACATCTATTACCCTCTGTCACAATTTCGCCGCTCCCCGCCGCATTAAAAGTGGTTAAAAACAGTTTTAAAAAATTTGTTTATAAACAAACAAAATGGCCACCAAAACAGGAAGTAGGTTGATGTACAGTATGTCCACACATAGAAAATACATCCATACACAAGCAGGCTGTATACACCCTTCCTTTTGAATCTCAAGAGATCATTTGTGTGTTTCTTTCCCCCTGCATCTCTCATGCACTGAAGTTTCAGGCTGCTCTTTTCTTCCTGCAAACAGCTTTGCCTTTGTCTGAATTTCCTCAGTATGTGAAAGCCCAGCCAGCTCAGAGGACGATTTATCCAGCTTGTAAAAGATAAGAGAGAAGCTGCCCTAATCTAAATAATACACAGGCAGCGTGCATAGAGGGGCCTGGAAGGGGGAGTTCATAGCAGAACCACAACACTGAAGAATTTGGCAGCCTTCCAGACACAGGCCGACAAGTCTGACAGGGGAAAGATACATTGATTTATTACAGAGACTGTAATAGCAGAAAGTGCTGCAGTAAGCCAGAACACATTAGAATAGCTTTTGGAACTTGTAGGATGATAAAAAACAGGATGCAATTTTTGTTACGGAGTCTCTTTAAGTGCACACAACAGAAAAGCTGGGGGACATTTATCAAGAGTGTCTGAGACAAAATATTAGTAGGTTTTTAGAAATCGGTGCAGAACTTTCTCAGACATCCTAAGAAATCACTAAATAGTGCAGATTCCTTCTTAAACTGTTAAGAATAGGAGGAGTTAGGAAGGTCTCTCATGCAGTGTAGTGTGTGAGGGAAATTGCTGTTGCTGAGGAAACCAATACATCTGCTGTCAGCAGGCTCTGAGGAGGAATTCAGCAGGGGGGAGGAGCCCTTCACAAATCATGTCTGTAGAACTGCTATTGAGTACTTCCTAATCTGCAGCAGTTTAGGAATGGCTCTGCACTTTTCTTAAAGGAGTACTATCGATTGAAACGACTTTTATTTTTAATACTCTATATTAGTGTACACATTACCACTAGTGCTAGGGGCACTTTATTTATTCACCCAGGTCTCTCTCTCACTATCCCTGCTTAAAAATTCATTTCTCACACAGCTCATAGTAGTTTGGGTCACCCTGAGCTGCTTGGTTACTCTGTCACACAGCTCACAAATATATTTCACTGTGTCACTCACAGCATGCAGCAGACATGAGGAGAAATAGGCTGATCTGAGGTGGTAACAGGTAACTAAATGAGCTGTAATATTGCTGGAATATAACTAGCTATTGTGTTTACACTCAGACTGCTTGCCTGGCTGTCTGCTTGAGGTGATACACTCCAGGCTGCATCCACTTTACAAGCTGCTGAGAGGGGCAGATCACTGTTTACAATTAGCATTATTAGTATCTTTATCAGTCAAGAGAAGCAAAGATAATAAACACACATTGCTAGAATCTTTAACCCCTCACCACCATATCAACAAGATTCTTTCAGCAAGGTGATAATTAAACTATAAACTGAGGAGTTGATAGCAACTCCCCTGTGCAGACATGGTCTAGCCCTCTGGGAGCAGTCAGTATTAGATACATTTTGTATCCAACACTGACGCCAAAACTGACGGAGGATTTTACAGCTGAGAGAAACAGCTGTGTGAGGAATCAAATTGCTCCTAGTACTTGCCCTAATTTGTGCTACAACATACAGCATTTAAAAATAAATGCATACATCGATAGTATTCCTTTAACTGAAGTGCAGCTCTAGAAATCCACGCTAAACTGCCGGTATTATGTAGGATTTGGGAAGTTTCTTACTATCATGCAGAACTGTTCCTCTGCTGGTTAGAACAGTTTTATGGTGCCTATACATGATACAATAAAAACGTTCGATTTTCCCGTTTGTTCGATCTAAATGATGAAAATATTTTTTTTTTCCGATCAAGAAATTCGAATGATTATCCCGTTTTTTCAAGAAAAATCTGATCGGACATGCTGGAAAAATCTTTATATTCGATCTAACGGAATAATCGAACTAAATTATTTCTAATCGAAAAAAAGGAAAAATTGTACCATGTATGGCCACCTTTAGAAGAAAAAACTGCAATGCTTTGATAAATCTGGCCCACTGTGTATGTAAACAGAGATCAATGCATAGTATTTTCCAAGCTGACACCATAGCAGTGCTGATAGACATTCATTAGAAGTTATTTATGGGGTAAAACAGTGAATACATACTACAGTGAGCTTGCCTGTCACTTCCGGAAGCAGATTAGTGTAGTGTTTAGGACAAGGTCTCCTTTAATGGACACCTGAACTGAGAAGGATATGGAGGCTGCCTTATTTCTTTTAAACAATCCCAGTTGCCTGGCAGTCCTGCGGATCCTCTGCCTCTAATATTTTCTGCCATTGACCCTGAACAAGCATGCAGATCAGGTGTTTCTATCTCATACTTACTTCAGGCGTGTGATTCAGACATTACTACAGCCAAAGCGATCAGCAGGATGCCAGGCAACTGATATTGTTAAAAAGGAAAGAAATATGCCTCACACTTCAGGTGTCCTTTAAGATAGAGTACTTAAAGAGAACCTGAACTGAAAATAAAAATCAAAATAACCATACACAGGCCATACTTACATCCTTTGTAGTCTACTCCTCAATCTGTCTCTCCTCCCCTGTGTCCCATTTGTCCACTGTGATCAATGGAATTCTCCGTCCTCCATTTTAAAAATAGCCACTACCCCATAAGAGTTTCCTGGTCAGCACACTTTTAAATTGTAATACCACCCACTTGAGCCACAGGGAAAGATGGACATTACCTTGCACATTCAGTTGTAACTGACAGCTGCTGATATATAACTGACAGCAACTGGTATATTTCAGTTCTGACAAAATCTAGTCAGAACTGGAAGGGATCACTGTAAGAGGAAAATGGTGAGCTTCTGAGAGTAACTGACGGTGAGGTTAGTATGTAATATTCATTTGCAGCTACGTCATGTATTTATTTTAAATAATTTTACTCACTTAAGGTTCCCTTTAAAGAGGAACTGCAGTGAAGATAACATATTTACATAGTTACATAGTTATTTTGGTTGAAAAAAGACATACGTCCGTCGAGTTCAAACCGGTATAAAGTACAACACCAGCCTGCTCCCTCACATATCCCTGTTGATCCATAATGATAAAACATTGCTTAATTTTTACAATACCGGCGTATAAGACGACTGGGCGTATAAGACGACCCCCCCAACTTTTCCAGTTAAAATATAGAGTTTGGGATATACTCGCCGTATAAGACTACCCCTCTTCCAACGCACACCAAATTAAAATAAAAATAAAAAAATCATGTACTGGTGCTGTGTATGAACAGATACTGGTGCTGTACTGTATGTGTTACCCAGTATATAACAGTATATAGTCAATTGACTTGTTGCATTGGTCAACTCTCTTTAAGTAGACTGGTCAGCTCGCCTTTTCTACCTGTTCAGAGCGCTATGGAAGAATAGATTGCGCTCCCTCAGCAGGGAGATCTGAGAGGCGGTAACAGGATAGGGCGTATCACCCCGCATCAATGACACCCGGCGTATAAGACGACCCCCAACTTTTCAGAAGATTTTCAAGGGTTAAAAAGTAGTCTTATACGCAGGAATATACAGTAATTATTTACAGTATAAATGACTTAGTCAATGGTTGCCTATTGTAACCTTTTTCCTCTCCCTGATTTACATTCTGAAATGTATCACATGGCGACATCTTTACTGCTGCAGGTGATGTCTGTGGAAGGAGATGCAGCTTTTTTTGGCAGTTGGAAACAGCTGGTATTTCCGACAATGCAGCAAGGCTCCCACAGTGTGACATTGGTACCTAGGTGCTGACATCACATTGTGGGAAGGGTTTCACCACAATATCAGCCATACAGAGCCCCCTGATGATCTGTTTGAGAAAAGGAAAAGATTTCTCAGGAGGTTTTGGCTACTGACTTGGTTACAGTTGCTCTTTAAAGTAGTTTTCTATCTTTCTTTAATGTCTCTATTAGAGTGAAATAAATGCCCTGATTGCCATTCTATACTTTTCTTCCACGCTGACGGTGTGATGTTACTAATGTGTCTACACACAGCATTGCACTGCTCTTGTTCAGAAATGGCTGTTTATCTACAGCAGTGTGAAATGCCTTCGCTGCATGATCCTGAGGTAGAGGGATTCTCAGAAATATTACAGCATGTTCCCCTTTTTCAACAATGGTGTTTGCCAAGGGCTTCCTTTTGAGAATAACATCATTTCAAGTGCCACTCGACACAGAAATATTGTTAGGACTGCTCTACAGTTGTATGCTAATGCTGGCATCCCATCATGCCTTCAGTATTTCAGGCTTGTTTATAGATGGTTTATCACTGTTATAGATTCAGGTTCGGTTCCCGCTTGTGCATAAAACGTAGCCGGTTGGTATGTTTTCTGCATCTATACTAAATGCAAGAAGCTGATCCTATTGTTAAAAATAGGATATGCATTTTTCTGCAAGGGGACGCAAAACGCCAGGTGCACGGGCGCAAGTAAAGCCTATGAGAATGGACAGTTCTGTTTTCACTAAGCTAAACACCACATCTGCTTCACCCACCACCACACAAATACCCAAGTGTTCCCCGGTTCCGCCGCTGCTTACTCCTGATAAACAGATTAGAGACTGGCAGCAGGAGCATGGCGCTCCCCATTGGTTTACAATAGACCAATCCTCACTAGCAACAGAAAGCATTCTCATTGGTTCATGGTGGACCAATGAAAATCCTCTCTGTTGCTAGGGAGAATTGGTCTTCCTGAGACCACACTTCATCTTCAATCCGCTATGCATGCAGCTGCCATACACATTCACTCCTCCCACCGCTCCTCTACAGCTGCTTTTCTTCACTTGTCCCTTCATTGGCTCCCTGTCCCCCTCAGAATTAAATTTAAACTGCTCTGCATGGCATATTAATCCATCCACCATACTTCCCCTTTTGTGGATCTCATACAGAGATGCCCCCCAACCCGCTCACTCTGCTCCTCGAATAACCTATGGATGTCCACCCCTCGATGTTCACCCTTCACATCACTTGCGAGGCTCCAGGACTTTTCCAGAGCAGCCCCAACTCTTTGGAACTCCCTTCCTCCCCCCCACCATCAAGCTTGCCGCCCCTTTAGCTTACCATTGGTTACTCACCATCTTCACCGATCCAATTCCCTCCCTTAGACCTACAACCCTCTCCCCCACCATTTAGGTTGTAACCAAATTTGGTATGGTCCTCCTCACTGTGTGCTCTTCTCCACCACCATATGGACTCAGTGACTTATCTGCTATATTTATTCCTACCTTGCAATGTGTGCACTATTGTTTGTTACATCACTATTTTGTGTACCATTGTTTTACTGTAATGTGTCTTCTATCTGTTGTACAGCACTGTGTATTATGTTAGTGCTTTATAAATACAGTATACAGTGTTCTCCCCAGGCTCTTTTAGCCGGGTGCTCCACCCGGCTAGTTTTGGCTAGCACCCGGCTGTCATCAGCTCAACTCCTCCTATGCTGTAAGAAGCACCAGCCCTGCATTCTCTTCTCTCGCCCCACCCGGCTACTTTTACATGCCACCCGGCTGGAAAAAAATTCTGGGGAGAACACTGAGTATAA
This sequence comes from Hyperolius riggenbachi, assembly GCF_040937935.1. Lineage (NCBI taxonomy): Eukaryota > Metazoa > Chordata > Amphibia > Anura > Hyperoliidae > Hyperolius > Hyperolius riggenbachi. The sequence goes on along the minus strand of NC_090648.1, from coordinate 120,187,588 downwards.
AATCACTTATTAACGGATGATTCACCCTCTTGTCTTGTGCTAGTTGGGCCGCTCAAACCGTCATGCTGATTTCTTTGTCCTCCTTTGTCATCTTCTGGGACCACTGCTGAAGACTTATGAGAAGGCTGCCTTGTATCTGCAGGAACATGGCACATTCCAATCTGGTATGGCTGGAGAGTTATCATGGAATTGTTTTATGTTAGCAAGTATACACTGTTGGCCTGTGATTTTCAGGACACTTTGAAAGACAACAAATGAAGGGAAACATTAATTACATCCCTGCTAAAGAGACATAGAAGCCATTTATTTTGCTACACAGGATGGATGGAGGAAGTGGCTGAAGGGAGGAAGTGATTAGATCTTCTTCTGCAACCTTCCCCTTCTCTCTCCCTCCCTTTCAGCTCTTTTCTCCACCTTTTCCTCTTTCCTTAGTACCGAGTACACACTGCCCATTCTACACAACATCTCTGAAGTCAGTTTTCACTTTGCATACTCTGTATACAGAGAACCCATTATCTTATCTCACCTGACCTGTAATAGGAAACCATAATTCTCTGACAATATGGACAACAGTTAAAGGACCACTATCGCAAATTTAACGTTAATTTTATAATGGCACTATACAAAAAAAGGGTACTGCTGCAGTCAGAGCAGCCTTTCAGTTAGAGAGCTTTGTTCCCATATCTTATCAGCTCACTGCTGACTACTTCTGCAAGAACTTAAGATGTGTACACATCTTTGATATGTCGCTTGCCAGGGATCAGGACCCTATCCCCTTGGGTGTCATTGCTGGGGCGGGCCAGTACAGACGAGTGTCAGCTGTGTAGATGACAGCTTATTATTTTGCTATGCAGGGGGGCGGAGGGATGACGCGTGACAGGGGAGTGGCATCTTCAAAGAAGTTGGCCGCCCGTTGGGTGAGTTGATTGGACGGGCGGCCACACACTGGATAATCACCAGAGGCCATCGTCATTAGCCACCTCAGCCAACTTTAAGGGGCCAATACACCTAACAATTTTGCCGCCGATATACAGCAGATTCGATCACTGTGATTGAGTCTGCTGTGAAATCTTTGCGCAAACGCTGACAGAACGATCAATTTCCGTCCGAATTCAATCGTTTCCGTTGATACGTCCGTGCAGAAGATTTTTCTCGATCGCCGGCGGGTCAGAAGTGCGTCAATAGCGGTTTTCGATTGCCCGACGACCGACACAATACAGCGGCAATACATTACCTGTTCCGGCCGGCGTGACTCCCCCTGTCTCCGCTGTCTTCTTCTCCACTCTGGGCTCCAGGATTGCAGCTTCACTAAACTTCCTGTCCCGGCAGGAAGTTTAAACACTAGAGCGCCCTCTACTGTTTAAACTTCCCCTGGACAGGAAGTTCAGTGAAGCCAGCCGGTCCGGAGACCAGCGCAGAGAAGAAGACAGCGGAGACCGGGGGAGTTGCGCCGGCCAGATCAGGTATTGTATAGCTGGCAGCAGCTCCACAGATTGTGATCGATTTCATGCTGAAATCGATTCACAATCTGTTTGCAGTAAAGATTCGATCAGAGAGGGATCTATCTGTTGGTCGATCTGATGGCAAATCGACCAGTGTATGGCCACCTTAAGGGCCTTTTTCCACTAGCCTGTGATTTGCGATTTGCTTCTGATCGCAAATCGCAAGGTACATTAAACTAATGGAAACTGCAGCAGCAATTTCCATTAGTGCGATCCGATTGCGATGCGATTTTGGTCAAAGCGCAATCGTCGTCCTGCCGCGTTTTGTATGCGATTGAGCTGGACTATAATGAGTATAGTAGCTCAATCGCAATTGCATGGTGGAAATTGAAATGCGATTGCGATCGCATTTCATAGTGGAAAAGAGCCCTTCAGGCCTTTAAGAACAGACCATGTTTACCATATGTAAACAGAAGACAAATTAACTCCAGAACAGGAAAGAATTCTGCTTTTTTTTCTTTTCTTGTTTTTTTGTTATTCAGACCTACAAACTGAAGGAGTTACACTGGCTTTGTTTTTTGTTTTGTTTTACTGCCTTCTGATAGCTGAGCAACAGGTTTTTCATGGATCACAACAGAATACTAAGAAGTGAATTAGGATATTTGGCACTCCACTTTATTCACTGAGGGATTCACTGCTTAGAAACGTATTAAAATTGTCAGCTGAGAACACACACACGCACACACACACACACACACACACACACACACACACACACACACACACACACACACACACACACACACACACACACACACACACACACACACACACACACACACACACACACACACACACACACACACACACACACACACACACACACACACACACACACACACACACACACATCCAGGGAAGAAGTTAGTAGAAATATCCCTGAGTGCTCTTTTACACTTAAAGTGTACCGAGCCAAAGCTTGGGTACAAAATCAGATATTTACCTAATTAAAGGGAAGCCTCAGGATCCTATTGTCTCCCCTCACTGAGTGCAGTCCCCAGGGCATTGCCGCCAATTATGAGGACTCCTCTTCCTCAGCCTGTACATGCGTAGTAAGTCATAGTTATGGGTTGAAAAAAGACATATGTCCATCGAATTCAATCAGAAATCGTGTACGAGCGGTTCTGTGCTACTGTACATGCGCGACCGTACTCGCATGGCTACTGCATAGCCGCATTCATAATAGGAGAGGAGTGTGGCTCTGATGTGGAGAGTGGCCATGCTGACTGGGGACATCAGAGCATGGAGGGAAACTTCAATAGAATTCTGAGACTTCCCTCTGTTTAGGTAAAAATCTTTTTGATGCGTTTCATGTGTTTTAATGCGTTGCTATATGTTGCTTTACATTTTAATGTGCTTTTATTTTTCCATAGCATTGTACTGCGAAAAAGCTTTAGTTTATAGTGTGAAAGAGGCCATAGGGAAACATGAACACTGGACTGCACATCAGTTGTCCTTTCAATTGCAACTGACAGCTAATGATATAGTGTAAAAGGACCCTAACAGGCTTTTTTTTGTTGTTGCCTGAACTCTAATATGAGTACTAAATCCTTTCCTCTACATAAAAATGAGCACTTGCCTTTACCATTCCCACAGATAATTAAACTTTCCCTCAACTCTAAGAAATAAACTACCAACCTGCTAATGTTTTCTATTGTGCTATATACCACCATTTCTCAGCATTATTACAGCATTGACTGTGTTGGTCAAGTACCCCCTGTTGATAGTAACCTCATCTCAATTACCTCTTGATGCCTAGATATTGCTTAGGAGTACTTTTTATTTGAGTATAAATGCTTTTTAAACTCTGCTTGATGCTCTTAATTAACTATAAATACGTATTCAGGTTAATTTACATATGCTTTATCATTGTTGTTAATCTCAAAACGTAATATAATAGATTTACTATGAAAAATCCAAGTACTCCCTGAGCCCAACTAAAGTACTTCCTGTGGTATGTGTTGTGATTGTGTTGTGTATTGTGTGTTGTGATTAGGCTATGTACCTATGAGGCATCAGTTTGGTATTCGCAATCAAAGTAATAAATAAAGAAGGCAGGTATGAAAATATTTGCACATTTCTGTTTTCTACAGAAACGGAGTCAAACTATGTGGACAAACTGCAAGAGTACCTACAGGGAAAAGCTGAAGAGGATGGCTCTTATGGTGAGTATGTTTTTTATGTTCTGTATTCTCGACTAGATTTTTTGACTCTTGTCTCTGCGATATCATGGGTTTTTTTTTTTTTTAATTACAGGTGGGGGGTCAATTTCCATGTGTAATTTAATTTGCTGCAAAATACATTAGAATTACAAACAGAACAGGATGTGGGGAAAAAAGCAGAAAGTTGTTTTTGTGTTTTTATGGCAGAAGAATGAGAAAATGGAATGTGGACGAGTGCAAATAAACCTCGATTCTCTAGTGGGCCATTGACTTTAATCCTCTGTCACTCTCCAACTTCTGAAATCTTGCTAAGTCCTCCCTCAAAACAATTTTTTTTCAAACAAGCATACGCTCTAACTTTAGGTCATTCCCCCTTTAAACTCTGGCCAAGTTGTGCTTACTAAATATAACCTAAAAACATACTGTATCTATGTATACGTGTTGTATATTACCCCACTTGTTTCCTCTAGTGCAGGTATGTCAAACCGGTCCTACGAGGGCCGAGATCCTCACACATTTTTGATACAGCTCAAATTAATTGATGGGTCTGAATCAGAAAGGGTGTGGTCCTTCAGGTAGAACACATTCCTCTCTTTCTCAGTCCATCCTAAACACTGGCATGGATCTGGCCCTCCAGGCCTGGAGTTCGACACATGTGCTCTAGAGTGTAAGCAAGCAAGGGCAGGGCTCTCTTTTGTGTTTTGGTATTTCCTATTCATTTTTATCATCATGTTACATTTGTCTCTGTTATTACTATGTCTACCACTTCTGTATTATGTACCAATGTGTAAATTTTGCACATACATTTATCTGTATTATGTGCCCCATGTTTGTTTCTTACTCTGTACAGCACCACAGCATATGTTGGTGCTTTATAAATCAATAATAATGTGTGGCAGATTTTCCGTATGCTGCAAAATGCCTGTGATTCTAATAAGATTACACCCTGCCTTAGATATTAAAATTAAGAACTAGAACCGCACATAGGGTTAAGTGTAGAGGAATGTCTTTACATATTCTTCATCTTCAGTTTAACCGCTTCCCGACCACGCTGATTGAAATCTACGCTGTTCGGCACATGTTATGTCTGCCAGGGCGTAGATTTCAATCATTACCGCTGTTACCACCCGCTCTTGCTGGTGCTGCCTGCTTGCTCTGAGCCAGTCAGGAGCCGATTTCATTGGCTATGAGGCAATCCTTTTGGCTCACACTGATCACAGGGTCAGGAGCTAATGAAATCAACTCCTGACCTGCTAAGAGAGCTCTGCTGCCATAGCGACAAGGGAGCTACAGAGATGGGAGAGTGGCATGATTTACAGTAGCGGCGTTACATTGGTAAGCACCATTTTTTCAAACCAGCAGTCTTTAAGGGGCCAGAAACGGCTGGTACTGAAGTGGTTAAAATAGATATCCGGGCAGAAAAATAGACATTTTCCCCAGTCCTCTCAAATTGCTATGAAAATTCCTTGCACCAGAACAGTCACTGATTAAAACCATTTACTGTACAAAGAATAAAGCGTTCGTGTCTGGAGCCGGCCTACACAAACTCTCCCAGCATCCTCCTCTGGACTCTCGTCTGCACACCAGAAGTCCCCTGTGCTCTTCTAAGAGGCTTACTCCTACTGGAAGTTGTAGGCATGATGCCCATTGCATTTGTCTAGAATGGACATCCTCAGAGACGCCACTATCTTCTCATCTGGTAATCAGAATCATTCTGAATTTGAATTGTTTATGAACTCCTTCCAGTAAAATGAGGAAAATCATAAGCTGTTTTCTACATGCTGATTTGGTCAAAGTAGGGAAAGCATTTTTGTAGAAAGCTGTTTAAGGAAAGAACAGACACAATGAATGTCTCCTGACGCTTATTAGAGATGTGACTGACATACTTGACTGACATGTTCACCGTTGTGAACATTTTGATATATAATTAAAGGGGAAAAAAAAGTCGCCCAAAATAAAGCAAAGTATAAAAAGGAATGCTAGCAAGACATCTTACCTCCTGATAAGCAATACATGATTATATAAAAATGAATTATGCACCAAAGAATGTGTTTAGGTAACACCACTTCATCAGGTATAAGTGCTGCAAAGCTTTTCATAGTATGTGAGCACCTACGTTGCAATGCACATTGCAGGGCTGGAGGCTCCCCCCAGGAGGACCATTTATGTGCCTATAAGGGGTGACAATGACAAAGTGTCAAGGTCGCTTTCAGTACTGTCAGTGAGATCCTCCATGATCACTGTACACTGCTACACCACGGGTGTAACTATAACCACTGTCAGCGCTATGGATCTGGTGGTGAGAGGATTGTTCGCTTTCTGATGCCCCTCTAGTCAGTTTGTTAGTTCAGAGGAGCAGTGTACCATTAATGTAGAGCTACACTGCTTAGGCCCCGTTCACGTCATCAAATACGGACGGCCGTGCGGTCGGAACGCGGACCACATGACTCGCATACAAGCCGACCCCCCCCCCACACACACACACGTTTGACCCACTTTTTGGGGGTCAAAAATTCGGCTTGTATGCGAGTATATATGGTATTACTAATATAAAGCTAATATTGTGCATGAGGGAGGGCCCCTCTGACCCAAGGGCCCAGATGCAGCCGTTACCTCTGCAACCCCTATCGCTACGCCACTGTCTGTAGTGAGTGATGCTGCCATTTTGTTTCCCTTTGGTAGAGCCATGAGACTTGTAGTTAAAGTGGGATTATACTCCAAATTATATTTTTGCTTTAAAACATTCATCATTAAACACAACGCGATCATAAGCAGCAGTGGAAGAAGGCTCTAGTCTAAGTTATTAGTGAGCACACAAAGAAGAGAAAGTTCTGTTGAAAACCATCAATCAAATTGAGCTTTGCCAAAAATGTGTGTGCCAATTGGAACTGCGCCCTTGAGGACTGGAGTTTGACATCCCTGAGCTAAATTTAGTTAAAAGCTTGAGTGTTCACCCTTTCAGTGCCTTAAAAACCACTCAGATGGTTTTAGCTGTTCATTTTATGCTTTAGGCTGCTTACACACCAAGACGTTACAGGCGCACGTTAGTGCGCCTGTAACGCTCCCCCAACGCACAGCAATGTAACACAAGTGGGCTGTTCACACAGCCCACGTTGCGTTACATGTAACGCTGCACGTTCTCCGCAAAGTGCAGCATGCTACGGCGTTGGAGCGGCTATAGCCGCGTTAGACTGTTTGCACATGCGCAGTGGGGGGCGGAGAGGAGGCGGGGAGAGCCAGCTACAGTAGCCGCGCACATGGCTACTTAATATTCACTGCACTGGCGGGCGCTGATTGGCCGGCGGGACCACGTGATGCGGAGTGTCTCGCTCCGCATCACGTGGACCCGCTGGCCAATCAGCGCCACTCTGGGAGACATTATAGGAATCGAGCCGCCTAACGCGGCTCACTCTACCGTCGGCTCTTGCAGCACCATACGTTGTGTTAGGTGCACGTTATGCAACCTTAACGTAGCACCTAACGCAACGTCTTGGTGTGCAAGTAGCCTTAGACTAAAGATGTAATTTGAGTGCAATCCCACTTTAAACCACTGGCCACTACCCAAGTGCACATTCATTTCAGAGATTACACTGCATGACATTGTATAGAATAAAGGAACATGTTGTTGTGTTTATTAAAAATCAGATGATTCTGAAAATGCTGAATATGACCTAATATTAGATTAGGGCTTCTGGACTATGTCAGTAAATATGCTTTAAAGTAGGAATCCCAAGCTATGGGATCTCATCAGGTAGAAGGTCCCCTCTAAGGCCTTCGCTTTGAAACAAGCTTATCCCAGCAATACATAAAGATCCTCACACAAGCTGGTCCGCATTATTATTTGGCATAGAGCCAAGCAAGGTGTGTAATGGGCAGCACGGTGGCGTAGTGGTTAGCTCTCTCGCCTTGCAGCGCTGGGTCCCTGGTTCGAATCCCAGCCGGGGCACTATCTGCAAAGAGTTTGTATGTTCTCTCCGTGTCTGCGTGGGTTTCCTCCGGGCACTCCGGTTTCCTCCCACATTCCAAAAACATACGGATAAGTTAATTGGCTCCCCCTAAAAATTGGCCCTAGATTACAGTACTTACACTACATAATATAGACATATGGCAATGGTAGGGATTAGATTGTGAGCTCCTTTGAGGGACAGTTAGTGACAAGATATATATACATTGTACAGCGCTGCGTAATATGTCGGCGCTATATAAATACTAAATAATAATAATAATAAATAATGAGGTGCATTTAGTGTAGTCAATGCTTCCTTATAGCGACAGGCAGATATTGAAGGATCTGTAGAGTACTACGTAGTAAATTTATTATCTTATAGCAACAAAAATACACAAACGGCATATCAACTACTCCCTAGTCAGTTATGCACGTCTCACCCTAAGCAAGGTACACATGTATTGAAAATATTTATTGGGGAGCCATGAACTATAAATGTACAAATTTTATTATTCCAACTATAACAATCAGAAAACACCAGCTGATAAAGAAACCTCCTCCAAAATTAAAAACAAAGCATAGAGGCCTCTAGCTACAAACAGTCACCAATGGGAGTGCACTTCTATTCCAAGGCTGATCAAATCTTCAGGCCCAAATGTTATTTGCTATGCTGTTTGCTGACATCCAGATGGATTGGAAGCATGATCGTTGCCAGCTCGACCCAGTGTGCTAATTAGTGATGCACGCCTCTGAGGATAACCTCTGACGCGATCATTACTGACACTGGCTTTTGTGTCATACCCTGCAGCAGGTAGCCTGCAGTTTATGGCAAAATGCACAATTGCTGTACAGGTGCTGTCCTAAAAGCGGACATTCTCTGTGTCTTGTGGTCTTACCGCTCCCACCAAGGACTTCTGCGGTGCATAGATCAGGGTGACATCAGTAGGGTTGCAGCGAGCAGGTTAGGCCGCTCAAGCCGCTATCACTGCCTGGATGTGGGTGTCGCTGACAGGCCACGCCTTGCTGGGAGGAAGATTGCGGAGGCACGTGTTACGTGACGTCCGATGGTGGGCGGCTCCCCCGTGCCTCCGCGATCTTCCTCCCAGTAGTGTCAGTAATGATCCTCAGAGGCGTGAAGATTTGATCAGTCTTGGAATAGGAGTGCACTCTTAAGGCCCTCCATTTAGAAGGGAATAGATGGATTACTCTTCCACATAGTAAGACCTACTGACCTTACTCTGTCCCCTGTGCAGGTTATTCCACATATTTCACTTCTGGTGTTAATGCCCAGTTTCTGTGACAAGTGCTTACCTACACAACCCACACTGTCTTCAGCTTCATATTTCTCATTACATGAGCATCCTCTGTAACAAGGCTGATTGTGACAAAGAACGCACTGTGGTGATTCCCATCTCACTCTAGTGTAGTGACTCCACATCTTTGTCTTCCAGAGTGTACAGAGCGCTCGCTGGCATCCTGTGCTGTGGAAACCTTCAAGGATCTTGGGGTATGTGACATCAGTCCTTTATCATCACCTCTGTTTATACTACATTTCTGTTTTTTATGCTGACTGGTCTCAGTAGTAGACATGAATATTACACATCCACCTCAGCATCAAAGCTGCAGGTATTTTGGTGTCAGTCGCCCCCGAGAAGAGCCTGGCAGCTTGAAAGATTTCTGATTAGCACTCTCCAGCTGTGATAAAACTACAAATCCCAGCATGCATTTGCCTTTATTAATCATGACTGTGGCTGTCAGACTCCTGCAATGTATTGTGGGACTTGTAGTTCCTTAACAGCTGGAGAGCCAAGGTTCCCTACCCCCGAGTTAGAAAATGCACTAGCACATCAAGCTTGGTTTACAGGTCAGGTGATTGCACCATGCACAGGACATAAAGCTGCAAAGGCAGTTTGTGCAACGGCATCCTGGCCTGCATTAGATGACTTGGGGCTGTCTTACAGTGAGGATGAGGCGCTATTGCTATCCAAAACAGCTGCATGCTGCACTTCAGAAGTGATTGTCATTTCCTGAATGAGAATCTCAATCTCGGTCGAATCGCTGCATTTTGCTGCAATTTTTAGTGTGAAACAGCCCTTGGACTTTTTTGACGTTCTCATACCTCTTCAGCAATACATGCAAGCAGAGCTCAAGAATGTTTTTTGCTTAACTTTCGCTGCTTATAGGCTTCAGATTTTCACGTTAAAGAATGTAAAGTTTGGGGGGGGGAAATTAACCTGCAGAGCCGCTGAACTCAGCACACAAGTGATTCCCCCCCCCCCCCCTCCTTTTCTCCCCACCAACAGAGCTCTCTGTTGGTGGGGTCAGATCGCACTCCAGGTGTTTGTTTTTTTTTTTAGCAAATATTTCTTTATTTTCCTAATATTTTTTACTATTTCCCCCCCCCCCCCCTGCCAATCAGCGCAATCGGCTGTGATAGGCTTCAGCCTATCACAGCGGATCGCTTTTGTCCCTCTGGAGGGGACAGCTGAGTGACGCGGCTGTCCCCTGTACAGCGCTGCCTTAGATCGCATTGCAGTACGTAGTAGACGCCGCTGGGAGACTGAAGGCGGAGCTCCGCCTACCAAGCGGAGATGTGTGCGCAGCGTGCATGCGATCTCCTGCAAAAGCCAGCCCCAGGATTTTACTCTGATCAGCGTTAGGCGGTCCTGGGGCTGCCGCCGCCTGCATGCCCATTGGCGTGACACAGTCCTAAAGGAGTTAGAGGCGCTAAAAGTAACAGTAAAATTGCTGTGCACTGCATAATTTCCAGCCCTTTCTGCATCAGGCCAGACCCATGGTGTGGAATATGGCTGTGGTTGCGTTGTAGTACAGATAATGTGACTATAAAGGAATCCGCACATGAGGGAGAGTTGTCCTCTTTATTGCCTTTTAAAATGAACATTACCTGGTTGCCTGTTCTAATTTTTTAGTCACACAGCTGACGCAAGCATGCAGATAGTGGTCACACTTGAGTTAGAACATCTGATCTGCATACTTGTTCTGAGTCAGGAACTCAGAAAGTACTAAAGGACACATGAAATGAGAGGGATATGGAGGCTGCCATATTCATTTCCTTTTAAACAATGCAAATTGCCTGGCTTGTCCTGCTGATTATCTGCCTCCAATACTTTTACCCATAGACCCTGAACAAGCATGCAGATCAGGTGCTCTGACTGAAGTCTGACTGGATTAGCTGCATGCTTGTTTCAGGTGTGTGATGTAGACACTGGATGTCAGAAAGATCAATAGGATGCCAGGCAACGGATTAGGTTTAAAAGGAAATATGGCAGCCTCCATATACCTCTCACTTTAGTAATCCTGCTGGGTAAAGGTGCCATCACGCTTGCCTTGTAGTGCTAATATCAGGTTAGCTTCCCAGGCATATTTACGCAATAATCTTCCATGTGCCCCAGTTTCCTTCTACATCCCAAAAACATAAGAGTAGGTTGACTTGTTCAATAGTGCTGCAGAAAATGTGTCAGCACTATAAAAATACATAATAGATGGTTAAGAGGCAGCCAGGCTTTACCCATTATAAGGAAGTAAGCATGGCAGTCTCCTTCACCTTCTTTTAAAAGTTCCCATCCAGGCCGACTTAACCTGTCTACCAATGCAAATATACACAAGACTAAGTCGTTCATTGTGATCAAAAAAGCCTAGCTGTAACTACCAGTATATCCTCTGTATCTGACATGGGGAAAAGGTTTGGCACCTCTCTGGACTTTTAATTGCAGTGTCATTTTGTGGGGAATCCTTTATACTGCCTGGTCATGTAGGAAGTGCAGTATATCCTTTCCTCCATAGAAACCGTAGAGTATTGTACCGTATTAGTATTAGCCATAAGTGAAAGCAAGAAGTTTTGAATCAGGATGACACCATGTATTGGCTAACTTCCTCAGATGAAGGCTTCATAGCCGAAAGCTTACTTCATTATTATTATTTAATGGATGTATATAGCACCAACATATTACTCAGCACTGTACAATACTTAAGAATACAGAAGGTTGACCAACAACACAATACAGATAATAAGCAATAAGATACACAACACAATACAGGTAGTAATACAATGTTAGATCATACACTGGAGTGGAAGTCCCAGTAGTACAAGTTCACATTACTCTGGGTGGAGTGTACAATCAAGTATCATACACAAGGAGAGAGGGCCCTGCCAAAGGCTTAACATCTAGAGGGAGGGAGTAGTGACACAAAAGGAGGGGGCTGCGTTGAGAGGTTCTTGCCAGAGAGTGTTAGGGCAGCCTTGAGGTGGGGTAGGCCTCCTTGAAGAGGCTAATTTTGAGGGCTTGTTTGAAGGAGGGAGCAAGCCTGATGGGCAGTGGGAGAGAATTCCACAGGATGGGGGCAGCTCTAGTGTAGTCCTGTAGTGAAGCATGGGAATGTGAGATGCGTGGGGTGATTAGGAGGAGTGAACTGGGTGGCCATGTGTGTATCTGCTGACCAGGTGTATAGATTTATAGGCCAAACATAGGATCTTGAAACGGATTCTGAAGCATCTTGGAAGCCAGTGAAGGGATTTGCATAGGGGAGTTATGGAGACAGAACGGTGGGATGAGTAGATTAGTCTGGCTGCTGTGTTCATGATGGATTGTAGGGGGGAGGCGATGTAGTTCTGAGGAAGGCCAGTCCAGGCGGGAGATGATGAGGGCATGGACAAGGAGTTTGGCAGTGTCCGGGGACAGGAAGGGCCGAATCTTGGAGATGTTGTGTAAATGGAAGTTGCAGATCCTAGCAATGGTTTGGGTGTGGGGGGTGAAGGAGAGAGCCGAGTCCAGGGTTACACCCAGGCAGACTTGTGTGGTTGGGGGGATGATTGTACCGTTGACAGTGACATAGATGTCCGTGGAAGGTAAGATTGCATGGGGTGGGCAAATTAGGAGTTTTGTTTAATTCAAGTTTAACTTTAGGAACCTGGATGACATCCAGGATGAGATAGCTGAGAGTCAGGATGATACCTTCTCCATGGTGGTGATGGAGAGGTCTCCTTTTCTTCTAAGTTAGCCAATAAATATAGTATCATCCCAATTCAAAACTTCTTGCTCCATAGAAACAAAAACACAGGGGCTCATATGCAGTTAATGTTTCCTCCTAGGTGATATTTTCACACCTTGTCATAAAATGCATTTTAAACCACCAGCAAACAAGAAAATACTCAAAATAATTTTGATAGTGCTTTTTCACCAACATTTGGGTTATTTTTCAATTGTAAAACGCTGAAAAGTTATTTCAAAGAGAAGATGAAAATTATCTCCTGGGAGGACCATGGTCACATATACAATTAACTTTTACAGAGAACCAGAGACTAAGCACCCTGATAGAGATCTCTATATCTAGGAACATGACAGTAAACACCTACTCTTTGTTTCATTTTTTCACTGTTCAGTCTTCTTGTTATCAGCCCTGATAAAATCTCCGACTGAGTATTCAGTCTAGCTTTTCCCCATAATGATTATAGCTGAGTCAGTCTTCTGTGATGTCTTTTCAAGCCTAAGCCTGCCCCCTCCTGGCTCTGCTTTCCTGCTACGAGGATACATAGCAGGAAAGCAGAGCCAGGAGGGGGCAGGCTTGGGCTTGAAAAGACATCACAGAAGACTGACTCAGCTATAATCATTATGGGGAAAAGCTAGACTGAATGCTCAGTCTGAGATTTTATCAGGGCTGATAACAAGAAGACTGAACAGTGAAAAATGAAACAAAGAGTGTTTACTGTCTGTGACAATCCAGCCCCGCGATCCCGTCGAGATCTGCTCCCGTTAGCGTACGCAGGAAGTACGGGCGCAGACGGACAACGAGACCGGTTGCTGGATCGTCAGAGGTAAGAAGAAAAGGGCGACAGAGCGTGCCAATCCCGTCTAATCTGCTCCCGTTAGCATACGCAGGAAGTACGGTGAACAGACTGACAATAAAGATTGGTCGCGCAGCTGCCGACAATATGTAATGGGACAAACATCCACCAATCCCGTATTACTAGGCCACTGTTGCCATGCAGGTCTCATGCACTAGAGACTGCTGGAGGCAAATTCACTATGTGCGTAGTAAACGGTTAAGATTGGTTGGAGGTGCCCATACATGTACAATTTTGATTGTATATACAATCGGTACACTAAAAATATCGATTTCGCGCTGGAAATCGGGTAATAACTGCCACCACTCTCTCAAGTTCAGGGAGGAAAGAGACTCCCGCTATCATAATACGGTAGCCAGCCCAATCACGTTCAACACGCTCAAGTCACCGTTCGGGGAATAGTCACTTCCGACGGCTTAAAGACTGTGAGCAATGTGACGTTAAAGAAAGGTTACTGGGTCCCTATATGATGCAATCTCGAATTGTATTTACAATCGAGAAACTAACGTTATCGATTTCGCACAGGAAATCTGGTACTAGCTAATCCTAGAAGGAAGAAACGGTTATTTACAACCTAGCTAGCAAATCAACAATCATAAGCAAATCATAAAACAATGCGGTAGTATGACTGACTCTTCAGAGGGCAGATTCGTTATAGCAGCAATCAGATGACCAGAACAGGCACAAGACTGAACGATAAAATCGTTAGTTTATTTCTAAACTACATACACACAGCTTATTTTAGAACAGATTGATTGACAGAGAGAAGGCAAGAAAAGGAACAGGATGTCTGATTATATACAGTTCAAATACCGTTATTTGTAGTCCATGCGGCAATCGCAAGTCTTTGGCGAAAGTCCCAAAATGGCGGTTGCCATGCGGCCAACAGGCCTTTGTTAGAAAGTTCAAAGATGGAGGTTGGCCCGTGTCCCTGCGGGCTGCCAGGATGTTACTAGGCATCAGATTGAAGGTAAAGGACGCAGAGCTTTCTGGGCTCTGTCTGGTTATAGCCCCCACTCCAGCAAGGAGGGGTTAGGGGGCGTGGATCACACACCTCTTTGGAATAGGAGATCTATGCCCCTCTCATAGAGACAAAAATTTACCTGAATCATGATAAGTGTGCTCATCTGCAAACCGTACAAGTTAGGTTAAATCTAATAACATTTTTAGGTTTGTCAGAATTTATCAAGAACGTTGATACCAAACTTGGGGGATCAGACCCCTGGGGTATTAGAGGGTTATTTTAAAACAATCTTACGCTAGATCTGGCAGTCTGATTGGTCCGTAAACCTGTCAGAACCAGCGCCCTGTGGAATCCCATAACCTGTGCAGATTTCATGGCCAGGGAGATCTGCTATGCCAGGAATTATGAAGGAAATATGGAGAACATATGAATATTGGGATTCCTGAGGTCACAGCAGGTTTTCCTAAGGTCAGAAGTCTTTTGAAGCTCAGGGAGCAGCCGAGGTGTCATATCTCATGCTGAGACTGGGGCCGATCAGGCTGGAGAAAGCTACAATTTATGAGCTTCTGTCAACTGATATCTACCCTTCACCTGATGGATGAGGTCATAAACACCTCAGGGGGTCCCCTGTGCTGGCAGAGAATCTTTCCACAGGAGGCTAATTAACTGACCATGAAAAGATTTCTCCAGCCCTTTGGCGAAGGGAAAAAAAAGTGTATTTAAACCCAAAAACTGTCAGTTTGGTTGGTTTGCGAAGAACTGGCGTTCGTAACTCCATGACGCATTCGATATGTCATATCGACGGCGTCACACTGTCATGTTCCTATTGATATACTGTATATGGTAAAATACACGAGGGTGCTTCCCTTCAGGTTCTCTTCTCCCAGGAGACAATTTTTAGCGTTTTCCAATTAAAAAAAACTATCAGAAGTATTTAATATTTTTTTTTTTGCTTGCCAGTGGTTTATGACAAAAGTGTAAAAACATCACCTAGATGATATCACCTGATGAACTCAGGAGAAGCTAACTGAATAGGAGCCAGGTTTTTATTGCTTTCGTTCACCAATAAGGACAGTAACATCAGTAGCAACATGGCAGAGGTTATAACCTTTCCCCACTTCATAAAAACAAGACACAAACTGTCAGTTATAACACAGATGCTATGGACATGCATATATGCTATCACATCTACAAAGGTTAATGTACAGTTTGCGATTTGACAGCAATGGTGAGTCATTCAAAATCATCAAATATGATGATTTGATGGTCTATTTGTGGCACTGACCTTTTGTGCCATTTTTTTTCCCTTCAGAAAAAAATACGTTTTATACATCCATCGTTTCTAAGTGCTATATATCTGGAACTTTAAAGGCACATTTTCCATACTATGCTATGGCTTTTATCTACCGAGAATTGCATCCAGACTTTATCTACATATGATGAACAAAAGATACAGCCAGGATTTCTAGTTTGTGAAAACTGCATGTCAGATCGCTCATTCCATAAACAGTACAACTAGAGATCTCAGAAACTTTCCTAATGATCACTAAAGCCACCGGTCACTAAAAATCAATATGGAGGCTTGGTAGATGGAATACATGTGTCCATATTTGACTTTACGTACTCAACCTGTATCTCTGGAAGTACTTTCTGTTGATTATAGTTTTCATTAGATGTTCAGTTTGGGTTGCCTATATTTCTGGCAGGTATACTTGAAAATGTACCAGAAGTGGATCTAAAACAACAAACAAAACATGCCTCCAAACATTGGGGTCGATTCATTAGTTTATCGCGCCAAGCAGTGCGGTTTAAATAAGCCACTACTGTTAGCGTAGCGTGCGCTCTTAAGCTACCCACGGGCCTTTGAAGTGCCTCGGGATGGCATATAGCACGACCACGATACTTTACTAGTGCGGCCACTACTATGTATCATGGTCGTGCTATATACTGTACCATCGCACGGCACTTCAAAGGAGTGTGCATAGCTTAAAGGAGTTGTCAGGGGAAATATAGTAAAATGAAAAGGAACATACCGGGGGCTTCCTCCAGCCCCAAGCTCCCAGGACCTCCCTCGCCGCAGCTCTGCTCGCAGCCGTTCGCCGGAGCTCCAACCCGGTCCCCGGCGATGACGTCGGAGCGACCTGGAGGTCGCTCTGTACTGCGCAGTCCGCTCTGGCCCACGTGGCGGTGATTGACAGCGCCGATCGCGCAGGCGCAGTACAGAGCGACCTCCAGGTCGCTCTGACGTCATCGCCGGGGACCGGGTCGGAGCTCTGGCTAACGGCTGCGGGTAGAGCTGCGGCGAGGGAGGTCCTGGGAGCTTGGCGCTGGAGGAAGCCCCCGGTAAGTACCTTTCATTTTACTTTATTTCCCCTGACAACTCCTTTAACCTTCCTGGCGGTAAGCCCGAACTGAGTTCGGGCTATGCCGCCGGAAGGCACCGCTCAGGCCCCGCTGGGCCGATTTGCATAATTTTTTTTTTGCTGCACGCAGCTAGCACTTTGCTAGCTGCGTGCAGTGCCCGATCGCCGCCGCTACCCGCCGATCCGCCGCAATTCCTCTCGCCGCGGCCGCCCCCCCCCCCCCAGACCCCGTGCGCTGCCTGGCCAATCAGTGCCAGGCAGCACTATGGGGCAGATCGGAGTCCCCTCTGACGTCACGACGTCGGTGACGTCATCCCGCCCGTCGCCATGGCGACGGGGGAAGCCCTCCAGGAGATCCCGTTCTTTCAACGGGATCTCCGGATCTCCGATCGCCGGCGGCGATCGGAGGGGCTGGGGGGATGCCGCTGAGCAGCGGCTATCATGTAGCGAGACTTTGTCTCGCTACATGAAAAAAAAAAAAAAAATTTTAAAAAAAAGATTTGCTGCCCCCTGGCGATTTTTTTGCAAACCGCCAGGAGGGTTAAGAGAGCAAGCTACACTAACAGTAGCATGCATTCGCTGATTTCACCTGTGCTGCTTATCGCAGTAAACTATAATGAATCCACCCCATTGTCACAATGTTCTCTACAACCACCTCATATCACATTGGCCTCTATTCATAAAGTATTCCCGCATGCGGTAATGCTCAAAACAGCTGACTTTACCGACCATTTAGCAAAGTGTCAATTCATAAAAGCTGTTTTTCCTGAGCAGTGCGGGAAACTACCACCTTGTGCGGAGATTATCTTAACTCGTCACTACATGTCAATTCATAAAGATTAGAGCAAGCAGAATTGGGATGGAGAATACCGGCTGTTTGGAGAAGGTGATAAGCCGCGGATAACAGCTAAGTTAATGGAGACAGACCTCAAAGGCAGCAGCAGTGAGAACAGTACAAAAAAAGCTTTTTGGAATACCCAGGCTGTGTTTTTAACCTCTTGGGTACCTGTTTTCAGATAAATTTCACATCAGAAAGCCTGCATGAGTAACATTTCTTGAAGTTATTCTAAGCTGTGGCAATTAAATAGTTTGTTTAAAAAGACTAATAGACAGATTCAGAGAAGATTCAGGGCAAGGAGAGGCAGTTTAAAAAAAAATGCACATCTAAATGGAAGTTGGGGCTGCCTCCTTTATTGTAACTGTCTCTGCACAGAGAAATATTCAGCCAGCTCCGCTAGTTTAGTGTGGGAATTCCCAGACCTCTCATCGTAAGTGTAAACCTTTTTATGAATTAGCACACAAAAGTCTAAAATACTGATGCAGTATTTTCCCTCCAAGATTTTTTTTTACTGCAAATTTTTTATTAATAGAGCACATTGTGCCACTGTTTTCTTGTGAAGTAATGTTAGTGGCTGGATTGTGTACTGTTTAAGGGCTCTTCCTCTGACACAGGAGACCGGGGTTTGAATCTCGGCACTTCCTGTTCAGTAAGCCAGAACCTATTCAGTAAGGAGACCTTGGGTAAGAACATGCTAACATGGTTGCAGTACTGGCGCTTTGAGTCCCCAAGGAGAAAAGCGCGATAACGTATAAATGTTCTGTGTATTGTCTTGTCTAGAAATGCTTCTCCATCCATTCTAAAAAGGAGGAAATTTGGCTCCCCCTACTTTTGCCCAGCTAGCGCTTTGACTCCTGTGTCATTTGTTTGACAGAGGTAGGGTTCTGCTCCTTCACTTTAGACAAGGCAGGGCAATTTGTAACATTACGTTACAAGAGAGCGGTGAAATTTGCTGGAATAGATCTAAAGGTGGTTTGAGAGACTGTTCTTATAGTCCTAAAACAAAACAGGAACCACTTGGGCTTTACAATTTTCTAGATCATACAGTTAACACATATGCTCGTTACGCACTGATTGAGCACTTTATTAGGAACACTTTACCAATGCTGCATAAAGCTGTGCCCTAAAATCAGCTTAAAGGGAACCTTAACTGAACGGGGGGTATAGAGTTTTACTTACCTGGGGCTATTACCAGCCCCCTGCAGCAGTCCTGTGCCCTCGGCGCCGCTCTGGAATCCTCTGGTCCCCCACTGTCACTTAGTTTCGTTTTTGACGACTCACCAGTCGCCGGCCGCCATGCGTATTATTGGACGCATTCACCAATGCAATTAGCGCTATTGCGGACCGCAACGCGTACAAAAATACGCGTTGCCGCATATCTACGCGTGCGGAATGCGGCAACGCGTATTTTTGTACGCGTTGCGGTCCGCAATAGCGCTAATTGCATTGGTGAATGCGTCCAATAATACGCATGGCGGCCGGCGACTGGTGAGTCGTCAAAAACGAAACTAAGTGACAGCGGGGGACCAGAGGATTCCAGAGCGGCGCCGAGGGCACAGGACTGCTGCAGGGGGCTGGCAATAGCCCCAGGTAAGTAAAACTCTATACCCCCCGTTCAGTTAAGGTTCCCTTTAAGTTCGTTGTGAGATGTTAGGAACATTTCTTTAAAACTCTTGTCAAGGTGACGTTTGCCTCATTTGCTTTATGGAGATTTTGTCATCTGTATGTCCAGGCTACAATAGTACATCTCAGACAAGCATCCCACCACCAGCCTAGACTGCCAAAACAGGACAGGTTGGGCCTGATAGTTAATGCAGCGGCTGCAGAATTGTAATACTATGTCCTGTGTGCCATAGAAAAAAAAATAAAGATTTATTAGACTAGTCCAGGCTTTTCTAGCCCTGCAATTTGGGTGGACATGTGCCTATTTCAGCCTCAGCTTTCTGTTCTTGCTCATAAAGAGTGGAACCTGATGTGGCTCAGTGTGCTATGCATTCCGGAATACCTTTCTGCTCATCATAGTAGATGTATAGAAGTCTGGCCGTTCTACTCCAACCTCTGTTATCCGCAAGGTGTTTCCATGTGCAGAACTATACTTCTTTTCTAACAAAAGAGGCAACTGAGTCTCCACCAAAGCAAGGCCAATTTATTCAGAGTGTGCCACAGTACAAAAGCACAACATCTCAGTCTCTTGGACCTCTGCCTTCTTTTGTTGGGCTGATATTGCACCTTTGGTGGATCCGTGTGTTGACTGGTTGACTTGAGCACTGGGAATCTTTCAATCACTTGTTCTTCTACCATCCTATACTGCATCCTAGTATAGCTTACAGACTTGTAACTGCTGATCTCCTAAATTTTTGTTTAAAAAAAAAAAAAAAGATCATCAAGACATTCCCTCACTCACCAAATTACAGGTTCCTTTTTTCCTGCCTGGTGTTTCAAGTGAACGTTAAAGAAATCTTAAACTTCCATTGTAAAAAAACATATTGTTCCACATGCTATTATGGAATTAAATGTTTTGATAATTTCTCTTCTCAGTCTGCAGCTAGTTATGCTTTTCCAGACATCAGAGGAGAGTCAAAAACATGATTGTTTGCAGTAAGCACAGAGTACATGGGCTGATTTTATAAAATCCTGTGCTAGTAAAGTGGTTGCAATGGGAATCACTGGTCTGAGCATGTGCTCCACATTTGCAGCCAGTTTGATTTTATTTTCTGTGCACTGTAAAGATAAATCTGTTCCACTGTTTAGAGAATAGCAAACTTGTCTTGCAGATCCAGAGTTCAACTGCTGACACACCCTGTTAGGATTATTATTATTAAACATTTTAGTACTAACATTTGTATAGTGCTTTTCTCCGGTTGGACTTAAAGTGCTCAAGAGCTGCAGCCGCTCAAGAGTGTGCTCAAGTGGCCACCGTGCAGTGTTAGGGAGTCTTGCCCAAGGAGGGAGCCATTTTTATTTTAAAGGACACCTGGAGTAAGAGGGATATGGAGGCTGCCATTTCTAATTAATTTTTAACAATGCAAGTTGCCTGGCTATCTTGCTAATCCTGTATCTAATAGTTTCAGCCATAGCTTAAATAAGCATGCAGATCAGATGTATCTGACTGAAGTCTGACTGGATTTGCTTGCCTCAGGTGACTCAGACACTACTGATGCCGGAAAAGTCAGCAGGACTGTACGGCAGCCTCCATATGCCTCTCACTTCAGGTTCCCTTTAGCAAAAGTTTAGATTTCTCTCAACTAAGGGAGGTAAACTCGGCATAGGCATGCTTTTATGCACTTAGAGACTCTGAAGTCTCTTAAAAATCATCTTTTTATTATAAAATCCTGTGTAATAGGATAGCCCTACCTAAACTGCTGCATCCCTGCCGCTGTGATCTATCTAAATCCCCCAAAACTCCCCTGGAGGCAATCTGGGCAGCGCTTCCGTGAGAGGCAGAGCTATAAGCCGCAGCTCTGCCTCTCAGCCCGGATCGCCGCCTCTCCCCGCCCTTCTGTCTTCCTGCACTGAGAGGGGCGGGGGAGAGGCGGAGATCCGCTGCTGATAAATGCGTGTAGAGTCAGAGCTGCAGCTCACAGCACTGCCTCACACGGAAGCGTACAGGGCAGCAAAATCCATGACCAAGAAAGTCGTGGATTTTGAGGGGGGGAGTTAGGGGGATTTGCATAGATTACAGCGGTGGGGATGCAGCGGTTTAGCTAGGGCTATCATATTACACAGGATTTTATAATAAAAAGATGATTAAGAGTCTTCAGTGTCTCTTTAACTGCTACCAAATGACTGGCTGAGTATATAATTGCATATATAAGTAAATGTTCGTAATAAGATGCTCATTGAGTATATCTATGTGCAGTTTCAAATATACTGTGAACTAATGTATTGTAGTATGAGGTTTGACACTGTATGTAATAATAAAAATGGACCATTATTTAGTCCATATGATGACTAGGGATGATCAATGATATACAAATACTTCTGAGTTTATGCAAATATATGCAGCTTTACAACTGACCAATCAATTTAAACTTGAGTTTAAATTGATTGATCCATTTTCAAACTGCATATATTTGCATACAAATCTGCATAAACTCAGAAGTATTTGCAACTCTTTGGTCAACCCTAATGATGACTGCGATTCAGGGTGGATAGAATTGTTTGGGGCCCACAATCCCTGTCTCTGTTGACAAGCTACCAGCACTGTGTACAGCAATTTCTTTCTGTGTGCCTCTGCAGGTGTTTCAGAGCTCCCCCAGCAGTCACGGAACCCTGCTAAGCCTCTCGGAGCCCTTCCTTCTGAAGGAGAACTGCGACAGATTGGTTGCATTCATCCAGCAGTTTATATACAAAGACTGAAGTGTGCAGCACAGCAACGTCCTGCCAGAGGCTGTTACAAGAATTTCTCGTCTACCAAATGACTGCATTCAGCTGAAAAAAAAATTTATTCTCTACTTTATTTAGCAACTTAGGAAAGTTGAAATCTTGTTTTATTGTTACTTTAGTTGATTTAGACTTGACTCATAAAATGTTTGCAGTCTTCTGGCACTTTGATTTACCTGGTGATTAGTAAAAAAATCAGTTTTCATCACAACAGTGTATTAGTTTTTGTATTTAACAGAGGAATGGCTGCCAGTGTGGTTGTCTATCCATGTTTGAGAGCGACAGCTCCTGGTCTGCTCGGAATTGGCTGCCTTGCTCCTTGTTAAACTTAAGTCTTACAGACGGCAGAGCAATTTCCCTCCACGGAATGTTCACAGCTTCACACCACAGGGTTTCTAATCACTCCAAGTTCATCGATTTCACACTCAACCACATCTCCCGTCTGAAAACAAAATGACAATACAAAGCTTTTATTAAGCTGAAGAAAAATTGAAAAATCAGCACAACAGCAATATTATGAGTATGCCTGTTACCCTCAGGGAGCGCCGCTCTACGCAAAGGAGAAACCGAGCAACTCAACACAGGCTTGCCAAAATAAACAATGCCATCATTTGAGATGAAAGCGCTACAAATCGAATGGACAATCAAAAACCTTAAAACCCATCAGTTGCAAGACACACACACACACACACACACACACACACACACACACCCTGTAATGTGCATTCCTTAAAGGACCACCATCACGAAAATCAAAAATTAAAATAACAAAAATACATACAAATAAGAAGTACGTTTCTTCCAGAGTAAAATGAGACACAAATGAGCTTTCTCCTATGTTGCTGTCACTTACAGTAAATAGTAGAAATCTGACAGAACCAACAGGTTTTGGACTAGTCCATCTCTTCATGGGGGATCCTCAAGGGTTTCTTTATTTTCAAAAGCACTTCGTGAATGGCATTTGCTCTGCCCAACTTCCAGAAATGTGTGCAAACAGGTAGGGGGGCGGTCTGCATCTTTATATAAATCCTTTTCAGGGATTATCTCTTTAAAAATAATAAAAGGCGAATCTCCCATGAAGAGATGGACTAGTCCAAAACCTGTCTGTTCTGTCAGATTTCTACTGCTTGCTGTAAGTGACAGCAACATAGGAGAAAAGTAATTTATGGCTTATTTTACTCTGCCAGAAACATCTTATTTGTATGTGTTTACATTTTACAATTTTCGCCATAGTGGTCATTTAAAGGGACACTGTAGGGGGTCGGGGGAAAATGAGTTGAACTTACCCGGGGCTTCTAATGGTCCCCCGCAGACATCCTGTGCCCGCGCAGCCACTCACTGATGCTCCGGCCCCGCCTCCGGTTCACTTCTGGAATTTCAGACTTTAAAGTCTGAAAACCACTGCACATGCGTTGCCGTGTCCTCGATCCCGCTGATGTCACCAGGAGCATACTGTGCAAGCCCAGTATGGTCTGTGCCTGCGCAGTAGGCTCCTGGTGACAACAGTGGGATCGAGGACACTGCAACACAGGCGCAGTGGTTTTCAGACTTTAAAGTCTGAAATTTCAGAAGTGAACCGGAGGCGGGACCGGAGCATCGGTGAGTGGCTGCGCAGGCACAGAATGTCTACGGGGGACCATTAGAAGCCCCGGGTAAGTTCAACTCATTTTCCCCCGACCCCCCCTACAGTGTCCCTTTAAAGGAGATACCGTATATGTAGTATGCAGGCTTCTAGTATGCAATAACTTACAGGCACAGCACATATTGGCCTGAGTTTTTGTGGTTCCACAACTTATAAGTTAATTATAATACGTTATTGTGCAAACACAGGCTTCTCTTCTCAGTGCATCTTTATGTGTTCAAGAGTGAGCAGAGAAAGATGGTGTGTAAAACGGTAAATCACAAAAAAGTAAAAAAATATTTCCATATAATTAGGGGGAGTTCAATAAGCAACATAAAAACGGGGAAAAAAAATCAACTTTTTCCTGTTAGTAAATAGATGAAGTGGTTATACAACTTCAGGTTTCATTTTCATCACATATTCAACAGAAACAACATTAACACTGACTAAATAACAGATTACAATCACTAATGGCATAACAGCTGTGAAATGATGAAGAGAAAATTATTATTCCTATAACTGCAACTGAATAAGTGTAATCAAAAAACAGAACAACTTTGTCTTCTGTCTACTGTGAATAATATTGAAAGGTGTCTCAGCAGGGAGATGTGTAGACACCTTTCTAGTCGTGTAGTAGTACACAAGAGGAGTACAGTAGGCTTAGGGCTTCAAAGAATCAAGTGTATGGGAGAAATCTCCACACAGCAAAAATATAGAAAGGTCTGCCAGATTTCATGTGCCCCTAAAAAAAGATAAGCACACTACTTCTGTGTCTCACACTTAGCATATGCTTCACATAGACAAACTAATTGGTACCCTCACCACCAGGCCGCCCATGATGCATTTCCAATGGGGTGGCATCAGCATCCCGCTGCCCCCTTTCCCCCACTCCTATGCCTGGCTACCTATTCTTGGGGGCACCTATACCTGGCTTTCTATACTAAAACAACCACATAAATGAATATGGTATAGACAATAATCAGAATAATTTATTTCAGGAAGTACAAACGGGTCTGTACCCGTAATTGGTTTTGGCTCATACAGGTTCTGGATGGATGGGGAGGAAACTGTCCGAAAGTCAAGAGCCGAGGCTGCCCTACTACGGCGCCACCAGTCGCACTTAGCAATCATCTGTCATCCCTAAGGAGACATGGGGGAGGGGGACAGAGGGAGACGAAGGTTCAGCATTGATCACCCAGTTCTTCTGAAAGATACCTGCGGTGATGGCTGAAACTGCTGAGGATCCCGATTGATGACATCTGGCAGTGCTGGCCATCATTATTTAACAATAATGATGGTATCCTTAACCTAAAATTCTGCTACACAACATTGTGAGGCAATTGCTGCAAGCAACCATTTGCGGTCTCAGTGATATTTCTACATTGAAGGCTTTGTCCATACTTGAGGGAAAGACGTGATGTTTTCCGGATGAGACATCAGCAGAGGAACGGATAGGAAAATGTTTCATATGTTTGTGTATGGTTCAGCGCCGCCAAAGGTTGAAACTACACTACACTAGTGGCTGCCTCAGTCTGATGTGGCGTAGTTTCAGCGCCGGTGGCTCCCGTGCACAGAACTCAGTTCCGTACAACGGTCAGGAGCCATTTTCATTGGCTCCTGTCCTGATCACTCTGAGCCAATCACAGTGATCAGGAAGTATTGAATTGAAAAAAAGGCCCTTGTCCTTAAAGGGGCCAGAACCTTTGGTCCTAAATAAGTTAAAGGACACATGAAGTGAGAGTGATATAGAGGCTGACATTTCTTTTTAAATAAGGGAAGTGACCTGGCTGTCCTGCTGGTCCTCTACCACTAAATACTTTTAGCCATTGACCCTGAACAATCATACAAATCAGATGTTTGTCTGGATTTGCCACATGCTTGTTTCAGATGTGTGAATCAGACACTATTAATGCATGAACAATCATCAGGATGCCAGGCAATTGGTTTAGTTTCAAAGGAAATAAATATGACAGCCTTCATGTCCCTTTCACTTCAGATGTCATTTACAGTGGTTTGCAAAAGTATTCAGCCCCCTTGACGGTTTCCACATTTTGTCACATTACTGCCACAAAACATGAATTAAATGTTATTGCCATTCCACGTGAAAGACCAACACAAAGTGGTGGACACGTGAGAAGTGGAACGAAAATCATACATGATTCCAAACATTTTTTACAAATAAATAACTGCAAAGTGGGGTGTGCGTAATTATTCAGCCCCCTTTGGTCTGAGTGCAGTCAGTTGCCCATAGACATTGTATGATGAGTGCTAATGACAAAATAGAGTGCACCTGTGTGTAATCTAATGTCAGTACAAATACAGCTGCTCTGTGAGGGCCTCAGAGGTTGTCTTAAGGTGGCCATACACTGGTCGATTTGCCATCAGATTCGACCAACAGGGGTCCGGCTGGCTGCTTCACTGAACTTCTACTACTGTTTAAACTTCCTGCTGGGACAGGAAGTTCAGTGAAGCCAAGCCAGCCGGACTCGGAGACCAGCGCGGAGAAGAAGACAGCGGAGACAGTGGGAGTCGCCCCGGCCGGAGCATGTAATGTATTGCCACTAGTGTCGGTCGGGCATTCGAACGCCGCTATCGACGCACTGACGATCGAGCAAAATCTTCCGAAGGGACGGATCGACGATAATGATTGATTTCGGACAGAAATTGATCGTTCTATCAGCGTTTGCGCGACGATTTCACAGCAGATTTGATCACAGTGATGGAATCTGCTGTATATTGGCGGGAAAATCGTTAGGTTTATGGGCCCCTTAAGAAAATATTGGGAGCAACAACACCATGAAGTCCATAGAACACACCAGACAGGTCAGGGATAAAGTTATTGAGAAATTTAAAGCAGGCTTAGGCTACAAAAAGATTTCCAAAGCCTTGAACATCCCACGGAGCACTGTTCAAGCGATCATTCAGAAATGGAAGGAGTATGGCACAACTGTAAACCTACCAAGTCAAGGCCGTCCCCCTAAACGCACAGGCCAAACAAGGAGAACACTGATCAGAAATGCAGTCAAGAGGCCCATGGTGACTCTGGACGAGCTGCAGAGATCTACAGCTCAGGTGGGGGAATCTATCTATAGGACAACTAATAGTCGTGCACTGCACAAAGTTGTCCTTTATGGAAGAGTGGCAAGAAAAATAGTGGGGGACACAGCAAAAGAGCCCAAAATGGAACTTTTTGGCCAAAATGCAAACCACTATGTGTGGCGGAAAACTAACACCGCACATCACAATGAACGCACCATCCCCACTGTCAAATGTGGTGGCACCATCATGCTCTGGGGGTGCTTCTCTTCAGCAGGGATAGGGAAGCTGGTCAGAGTTGATGGGAAGATGGATGGAGCCAAATACAGGGCAATCTTGGAAGAAAACCTCTTGGAGTCTGCAAAAGACTTGAGACTGGGGCGGATGTTCACCTTCCAGCAGGACAATGACCCTAAACATAAAGCCAGGGCAACAATGGAATGGTTTAAAACAAAATATATCCATGTGTCTGAATGGCCCAGTCAAAGTCCAGATGTAAATCCAATCGATAATCTGTGGAAAGATCTGAAAACGGCTGTTCACCAACGCTGTCCATGTAATCTGACTGAGCTGGAGCTGTTTGGCAAAGAAGAATTGGCAAGGATTTTATGCTGGGAATACACGGTTCGTTTTTGCCTTCGTTTAAACCTTCGATTCGTTCGGTAAACGAATCGAGTGTTGAAAACGTATGTGAAAATAGTCATAATCTCATTATAGTTTCGATTAATAGACCCCAAAAACGAACGACTAGTGATCGAACATGTTTGATATTATCTCTCTTTATCCATCTAATCGAGCCATTGGTAGGCTTGATGGCTGTTCAGATCGATTATATATTCGTTTATGCTAGTCCGTCCCTGTAAAAAGGGATTTTCGTTTCGTTTCTTTGCAGCCTTCGATCATTGGAAAAACGAAACCATCAGAATCGAAAAAAAAAACGAAACCGTGGGTGGTGATATTAACCGTATGACCGATTATTTCGGGATCGAAAAGGACAAAAGGCACAATCGAAACGAAGGTTTAAACGAAGGCAAAAACGAACCGTGTATTCCCAGCATCAGTCTCTAGATGTGCAAAGCTGGTAGAGACATACCCTAAAAGACTGGCAGCTCTAATTGCAGCAAAAGGTGGTTCTACAAAGTATTGATGCGGGGCTGAATAATTATGCACACCCCACTTTTTTTTTTTTTTTAGGTTTGGAATGATGTATGATTTTTGTTCCACTTCTCACGTGTACACCACTATGTATTGGTCTTTCACGTGGAATTCCAATAAAGCTGATTCATGTTTGTGGCAGTAATGGCAAAATATGGAAAACTTCAAGGGGGCCGAATACTTTTGCAAACCACTGTAAGGCCCGGTTCACATTAGCGTTTTTCTGCGGAGCTGGCCGTAAGGATCCGGCCAGCAGGATCAGGAAAAACTGTTTTTACAGTCAGTGTGCTGTAAACTGTCAGTTTTCTATTTGTTACTATGTAGCTGCAAAACCTTCCGTGTCCGTTCCGCTGAGCAAAACGGTCCGGAAAATTGGGTCCTGCAGCATTTTTTCATACACTCAGCGTATAGGATACGACAATTTTTCAAACGCTCAGCGTAAGGATCCGGCCATCAGGATCAGGAATTGTCGGATGTGCATTCAGAGGGGCCCTGC
Source organism: Hyperolius riggenbachi (assembly GCF_040937935.1). Classification (NCBI taxonomy): domain Eukaryota; kingdom Metazoa; phylum Chordata; class Amphibia; order Anura; family Hyperoliidae; genus Hyperolius; species Hyperolius riggenbachi. The sequence continues at coordinate 120,159,259 of NC_090648.1, read as the reverse complement.
GAGACCACCGTGGGGCGGAGGAGGCCTCGATAGAATATAGAGGCTTCCCCTTACCGATGTGAGTACCCCCAGGGGCATTTTTTTTTCTGTACAGAGTCTCTTTAAAAAAAAAAAAAAAAACAGCTTCTTTAATCCAATTATTTATTATCTTTTCAAGTGGCACCAACAAATGTGACAGGGCCCTTTTAGAATATCTTTGTACAACAGGACATTTTTCATATTTGCTTTCTTTTAATCAATGACATATAAAATGGCATATTTAGGACACTTGTTTTGTTTATTTTTGAGAGACATAAAGCACTTTATTAATGACTGGAAGGGTAATAAAATGCTGACTACTTAAAATGTTCATGTAAACCCTGACTTTTTTTATGATGATTTGCTGTATGCTTGGATAATAAGACTACCATTACCAGCTAGGATAATAGGAAAGCTGCTTTAGAATGTGTTCTTCCAGCATGGCACACATGCTAGTAGAATAGACAACACTGAATAAATATGGATTCATTGTAACAGGTAGTGTTTACCTTCAAGTACACTGGAGGCTTTCTAAATACACCAACACCAGGGGGCGTCCCAGTTAAAAATACATCTCCAGGATACAGTGTGACGAATCTGGCAAGAGAGCAGAGAATGAATAAATAGCAATTTAAAATGGATTTAAATAATATGGGTCAATTTATTGTTTCCCAACCTTGTCCTTAAGGTACACCAGTGAGTCGCCTCACTTCATGTTTGCTTCAAAGGGGTTCTGTGGTAATTATTAAAAACAAAAACTGACACTTACCTGGGACTTCTACCGCCCCCCTGCAGCTGTCCCATCCCGCGCCGTGCTTCTACAATCCTCCGTTCCCCCGCAACTGGTCACAGTCTAATTATTCGTCTAACTAGACGAATACAACTGTGCCTGCGCAGCCGTCCTAGCTTCAGCTCACATCTCTGTGAGCTTACTGCACAGGTGCAGTACGTGTATTACGCAGTAAGCTTCCTGAGACGTGAGCGGGAGCTAGGACGCGCGGGGCTGTGCAGGCGCAGTTGTATTTGTCTAGTTAGACGAATAATTGGAACATGACCGTCGACGGGGGAACGGAGGATTGTAGAGGATGGCGCGGGACAGGACAGCTGCAGGGGGCCGGTAGAAGCCCCAGGTAAGTGTCAGTTTTTGTTTTTAACGATTATCACAGAACCCCTAAGCTAGCCATACATTCTAGTTTTGTCCAGATCAATCACTATCCAATTGGAATTTGACCCTACCCTAAATGGCAAACTTAGTTTTGATAGATTTTAGCATAAATCTATTGAGCATTGATGGAACCACAAGTGTACTGCTTCCCTATGGGCCACTATTCCCCACCGCTCCTGCCCCTTTCACACAGAAATGCGCCAGTATTTCTATCAATAAACTGCCCAAAATCAACTGGAGGTAAATTAACTAGATATGTTGGAGCATAAGATAACTGGCAGATTCAAAGTGATTGAATAGATTAGAAAAATCAATGCGTTTATGGCCAGGTTTACAGTCTTCAGTCCCATTTACTAAACACTACAGTGACTGGGTTGGTGGATAACAAGAGATTGTGGCTGGAATGGCAAGTGGTCACAAAGACTGGAGAAGACATTGGGGTACTAACCCTTTCCCTTCCCTTGTAGATATTCACCACTGCTAGAGACTGCTTGGAACTAACCATTCCCAGGACACTCAGATCATACTAAGCAGTACATGACTTTACACATGTCCTGAATACATGCAGAATATATACCAGAACGTGTAGCTGTGTGGGAAAGTCTTGCTGGGAAATATGTACATCGCTTCCATTAAAAGAACTTATTGGACTAATAAGTTACATATGTTGCACTACTAGAATGAGAATATCTGGAAAGTGCTTTGAAGTTCTACACCGCAATGTTTTCCTTGTATCCATACAGTAAATTCAAACTGAAAATAGTTTGTTACTGTACATAAGCACCGGCACGTATACAAAATGTACTTCTAGTACAAATAAGTCTTCACTGCCATCTTCTACACTTAAAGTAAACCTGAGTTGAATGAATGCAAAAGTTTTATACATACCTGTGGCTTCCTCCAGCCCCCTTCGGCCTGATTGGTCCCTTGGCATCCTCCTCCGTTAGCTCATTGCTTTACAATGGCTACCGGTAACGGGGGCTTACTGCGCAGGAGCAAAACTCTCCCGGCCGAAGAAGCGCGACAGGGGAGCACTGGCTTAAGTTACTGGGACCGTAGCAAAGGATCCAGGAGGCGGAGGAGGATGGCAAGGGAGCGATCAGGCCGAATGTGGCTAGAGGAAGCCTGGGTATGTATAAAAATGTTTCATCTATTCATCTCAGGTACAATTTAAGAGCTCGTTCACACTACGAGCGTTTGAGGGGTTTTTAAACGCTGGCGATTTTAGAAATCACCCAAAAAGCGTTTGTGGAATGATTGCCTATGACTGTGTTCACATGTGCGTGTTTCGATTTTACTAAAAATCGCAAACACACTACATGTACCAATTTTTTGAGCGCCATGGCTCAATGGAAAGTATAGGGAAATCGCAAACCACTTGAAAAAGCACTTTGTATAGCTATTTCCCAAGTACTTCTATGAATATATACAACGGGCTTGATTCACTAATGTTAGCGCTGCGTAACAGCAAGAGTTATCAGCTGTTACGAGCGCTATAAAAGTAAACGTGCTTGAATTACTGTCATTGCACCCTACGAGCCCTATTGGCATTATAGCATGCGTAATGGGGGACCGGGCAGTCAGCGTACGCTATCCTGCTGAATTGCAGCATCGCGAATGCTATCAACATAACGCGGCTCCACTCCTCCCGGGATCATCACTAGCGGGTCCAGCCACATTAACCACTTCGGTCTATCTGTACGGATATATCCGTCCAGATAGACTGCACAGCTGCTGCGGGGCCGCGCATGCTCCCGACTGGCTGCCCCTGAGATCAATGAATGGGAATACAGATCCCATTTATTGATCTGTGTTCCCCTTAGAAAAACCGACAGCTTTCTCCGGATGCAGCAGGATAGCGTACGCTGACTGCCCGGTCCCCTATTACACACGCTATAATGCCAATAGGGCTCGTAGGGTGCAATGACAGTAATTAAAGCACGCTTACTTTTATAGAGCTCGTAACAGTTGATAACTCTTGCTGTTACACAGCGCTAACATTAGTGAATCAAGACCATTGTATTTATTAATTTCCAGGTGAACGGTTTTACACTTTCTGACTGACGTCAGGAAGTGAAAAAAAACATTGCTGAGTAAAAGCGCAGGGAAAAGCTCTTTTAAAAAAACCTCTCAAATCGATCAGCGCTTGCGAATTTATAATGTGAACATAGCCTAAAGCAAACCTGTGAGGGGGGGGGGGGGGGGGGGGAAGGAAACCTTAAATACTTACCATGGTAGAGGAAAACTGGGTGATCCAAAGGCTTCCCATGTTGTCCTGGACCCTACCACTGCTCGCTGGGACTCTCTTCTAAATTTTGGTGTAGGAGCACGGCTGCACTGTTCCTGCATGAGTCCCACCTGCTCCTGTGCAGTAGCAGAAAGCAACTCATGCATGGACGAAAAATACATGCATGAGCGTCTACTGTGCAGGCAGGAAATGCTCGTACACAGAGAGGAGCGCGGCTGTGAGAGCAAATTCCAAAGGCTCTTGTCGGGCTCTTTGCTTTGAGGGTCCTAGCGCTGGATTGGCGGGTTCAAGGAGAATGGGGGAAGCTTCAGGATTATTTAGACTTACTTACTTAAGTAAGTCTTACTTAAGTAAGTAGGTAACTTTTATACACATTTTCCCTTCGGGTTCACTTTAAACACTACAGCAGCCAAGCAGGACAGCAAGGCAACTGGTATTGTTTAAAAGGAAATAAATATGGAAGTCTCCATATACTTCTCACTTCAGGTTCCCTTTAAGACAGTTTTCAAGTTATTAGACATTTTATGGCCATATATGGAAAGGCCAGAACTTAGGCTTGGTGTATCTCAAAACTGTGCACTGGCTATAGGAACTAGGTCCATTGCCTTATTTCCTAGCCTACAAGAGAAGAATGGCTGCTGGTTGCTGTAGGCACAGACAAGTATAGATCTCAGACAGAAGTCATAGCTCAGAATCATCATTACAGATACAGCCCCTTGGCATTCATTCTAAGCACAATAATTTCTACTGTTAGACAATTACAATTTACCTAATCAATTTATTTTATGAATATTACAAAAATAAATCCGTACTTGGAGACCCAAGCAATTAGGGCTTCCGTCTTGAAGACCATCTGGTTTGTGTTACTGTCCTGAACGATGTTCCCGTTCACTCGACAGCGAATTCCAAGGTCATGAGGATCTGGGGGAAAGTGAGAGCTTGGTTAATGGAGACAGACCAAGGAGATGATGTTAACCATTTTTTTGCTGTAGATATTTTCCATTCTAGATTACAGCAAAACAAGCATTCATCCATATGCTGAATTTCATTAAATGCATTTCATGTGAGAACCTTTTTGGGGTCCTGGTCGTTTTATGTGAAAAGGGGTACCCCACAAGGGGGCGAATGCTTACACCACATCATGGGGTTGGGAGTCTACCCGTTTATAGTATTCAATATACATTGGCCTCTCCCTACATGGAGGAGGTAAACTGGGGCCATTGATTAGCCAATCAAAATTGATGGCACGTGCCAGACTTAAGTGAAATGGTGGGAGTATTCTGCTGTGGATGTTCAGTTATTTAACTTGTAAGTAGCAACACTCCCTACCAACCAATACATAATTGGAAACAAGCTTGTAATCATATGGAAGGGTGGAGGTTGTGTCCATGCCCACTTTCACCTACATGACTATAAGCTAGTCTCTGCTCCAATGCAGACACTGCGGTATGGTTGAACATTAACAACAAGCTGTGGGCAAGGCTGCTGCTACTTAGATTATAAATTGCATGTTATTTAGACTGCAAAGGGACGGGGCACAAAAGCAGCTCTGGAATCATTGCTACAGTAGATTGCTGGTTAGTGAATTCCTGTTTGGGTCTTAAAGCAGCAGGGACAGCCATACTATCCCAAGAAAAACCACATATACAAGTAGATAACTACTTGTTCTACTTACATAACAGATGTATAATACTGTCCACGTTTTGATTTTAGTGAACTTTATATAGTAAATAAAGAAAATTCTGTTTCAGGTATTGGCCATCTTAATTCCCTCTGACTGAAGCCAATGTCATTTCCTCCCTTACTTCTTTTCCCTCCTAGAAACTGCACTGTCATAGCTAGCTTGCTTTGTAAACACGTGAGTACAACATAGATCATATTTCAGCAGGTTCTCCCTGCTCAGCCTTGTGTCACACTGAACAGCCCTCAGCCAATCAGTGAGGAGCAGGAATGTGGGAGGGGAGATGACAAGCTTCCTTCTCATTGGCAGTGGCACAAATAGAGCCTGTCTGACTGAGATAAGATTTATTACAGCAAAATATATTTATGAATAGACTGGAGTGCTTGCAATGCAAGGTAAGACTGCATAATAAACACAGAGCAGAGGGTAAATGGAATTTGATTTTGTGACTGACAATCCCGCTTTAAGAAAATGATTTACTGGAGAAACTTATACACAGATATACAGAAGCTCTGCCAATGATAGTCTGACTAGGAAAACATTTGTGCCTGAAGGAGTAATTTAACATGGCTATTGGAGATATACATACACATGCATAGACAGAGTGCAAACCCTTTGTTTTATTTACCTGAAATGGAGTCTTTAGTGACCAAAGCCGGCCCAAGTGGACAGAAAGTGTCAAACGTTTTACCGATCAGCCATTGGTTGCCATTCTTCCCCAACTGCCAGTCCCGGGCGCTGACGTCATGGGCAACAGTAAACCCAGCAACATGCTCCATTGCCTCCTCCTCCTGTGTGGAGTAGGTGAAAGGACATGGCTGAATGAGTGCAGCAGCATATTCCTCACATGGCCAAATCATGTGGCTGTACCTGATTTCCTGCTACTCACTAGTGGTGATTTACTAATGCAAGTGTATAATAAGCAGCCAACTGTGGGGCTAATAAAAAAAAAAAAACTTAGCAAATAAGCTTTTTTATCCCTAAATCTCTACAATGGACAAGAAGACATCAACTACACATGAATGAAAGATTTTATCACCCATTTAGGCCTCATTCACACCTAAAACGTAAACGCCAGTGTTTCACGCTGTTTTTTCCCCCCTCCCGGCGCTCCACTGCATGCTGCGTTTTTTTCTGCACGCTTTGGCAGAGCGGTTTTGTATTTATTCTAAAATATGCAAACGCAATTGCTGCATAAAGAGGTTTTGTGAGCGTTTAGCTCTCTTCCTATACCTTCCATTATACGAAAATCGCCCCAAAAATGGTACAGGCACTGCTTTGCTGAATGCACAGTGCACCAACCACGCTGATTTGAACCTTCTCAGAGATTCATTGCACAAGCATTTTGTGTAGAGATGTCTCTAACCTCCAATTTTAGGTTCACGAACCTCGAACACAAACTTCCGAAAAAGTTAGTGTTCGCGCGAACTTCGTGATCCGCAATAGACTTCAATAGGCAGGTGAACTTTCAAAACTTCAAACAATAACTCTGGCCAGAAAAGTGATGGAAAATATGTTTCAAGGGGTCTAACACCTGGAGGGGGGCATGGTGGAGTGGGATACACGCCAAAAGTCCCAGGGGAAAAAAAAAGGATTTGACGCACAGCAGCGGTTTAAGGGCTGAAATCACATTGCATGCTAAATTGGAGGCATAAAGTGCTTTAAAACATCTTGCATGTGTATACATCAATCAGGTAGTGTAATTAGTGTACTGCTTCACACTGACAGACCAAACTCACTGTGTAACGCACTGCAACCAGCTGTTTGTGTAGCGACGGCCGTGCTGGACTGGTGCGCACAATTGCGAGAGTGCAGGCGATGGCGGTTTTCAAGCCCATATGGTCACCGGGCTGAGGTAGCTCACTGATAGAACAACCGTGACTCTCCAGCTGATCGAATTTGGTCTGTCCACAATGAAGCAACGACCTTATTATCTTGGGTCTGCCCCCCAACACTTTCATATAGCCGGGGGTCATTGTGATACGCAAGCCCTTTCACTGCGGTAAGGTAACAATCACGAAGGGGAATTGACACATGTACATGCCTTTTGTTTTGTTGTTGCAGCCGCAGTGCAGCCAGAAAAATTAGGCAGGCATGTACACGCACCAGAAAAATTATTATGGGGTCCGCTGCTAACAGCGGCCTTAAAAATTCAGGAATCCACCTGGAGTCCTGGACCCTGTTGGTTATGGCGGAGAAGGCAGTCAAGTGGCCTGCAGGCAGAGATGCTGTGTGGGGACTGGGGACCAACTTAGTCTTGGAACGGGCAGTCACACGGCGTGCAGGCAGAGATGCTGTGTGTGGGGACTGACTAGTCTTTGGGCGGACAGTAGCCCTCCGGGATCTTCTCATTGACAATGCCTCCAGCTGCGCTGAAGATCCTTTCTGACAGGACGCTTGAGGCAGGGCAAGCCAGAAGTTGGATGGCAAATTGTGACAGCTCTGGACACAGGTCAAGCCTGCGCACGCAGTAGTCCAAGGGTTCATCGCTGCTCAGAGTGTCTACATCCGTAGTTAAGGCTAGGTAGTCGGCTACCTGCCGGTCGTGGCGTTGGTGGAGGGTGGATCCTGAAGGGCTAAGGCGAGGCATTGGACTAAAGAATGTCTGCATGTCCTACATCACCATAAAATCGCTAGAGCGTCCTGGAGAGGAGAGCGCAGCACCAGTTGATTTGCGCTGCCACTCAGCCAAGGAGGACAACGACAGTGAAGAGGATGTAGCAGGAGGAGGAGAGGAGGTAGCAGCAGGCCTGCCTGCAAGCCGTGGAGGTGTCACAACTAGGTCCGCTGCACAGCCACGTACTCCCTGCTTGCCAGCGGTCAAGAGGTTGACCCAATGGGCTGTGTAAGTAATGTACACAGAGCAAAAACCGCGCTCACTATTTTACCCTATTCCCACTCTTTTTGCTTCGGTGGAGCGCTAACGTATTATGCCTCCTCAAGCCAGTCCAAAACGTATATTCCACTTTTACTAGCGCTCAATGTCCCAGACTACAACCACCAATTTGATACTTGGGTCTTCAGACACATATACAGGGGCTGATGAGTCATCGTTGATGACGAAACCGGTAGGGCGGAGCCAAGGAGACGCGCTGAGACCAGGAAGGAATCACACGCAGCCAAGACCGGAACGCTTCTAGAGGCTAAGGTGACTATGTGATGGGCATTGTTGAAAGAGATTTTTATGTACGCATATTGATTTTAACCACTTGCCGACCGCCCACAGCCCATGGGCGGCGGCAAAGTGGATGCCTTAAGGACCGCAATACGCCTTAGGGCGTTGCGTCCTTTTCCTATGCCGGGGGAGCGATCGCGTCATTGATGACGCGCGCTTCCCCCGGCAACTGGCTCCGCCCACCCGCCGTAACATCCCGCCGGCCATACGGAAGCGCCGGCGGGATGTTAACCCCGCGATCGCCGCTACAAAGTGTATAATACACTTTGTAATGTATACAAAGTGTATTATACAGGCTGCCTCCTGCCCTGGTGGTCCCAGTGTCGGAGGGACCACCAGGGCAGGCTGCAGCCACCCTAGTCTGCACCCAAACACACTGATCTGCCCCCCCCCCGCCCACTGATCGCCCACAGCACCCCTCAGACCCCCCCCTGCCCACCCCCCAGACCCCTGTTTGCACCCAATCACCCCCCTAATAACCCATCAATCACTCCCTGTCACTATCTATCAACGCTATTTTTTTTTTATCTCCCCCCCTGCCCCCTGCCCCCTCCTGATCACCCCCCCACCCCTCAGATTCTCCCCAGGACCCCCCCCCAGACCCCCCCCTGTGTACTGTATGCATCTATCCCCCTGATAACCTGTCAATCACCCATCAATCACCCATCAATCACCCATCAATCACCCCCTGTCACTGCCACCCAACAATCAGCCCCTAACCTGCCCCTTGCGGGCAATCTGATCACCCACCCACACCAATAGATCGCCCGCAGATCCGACATCAGATCACCTCCCAAATCCATTGTTTACATCTATTCTCTCCTCTAAACACCCACTAATTACCCATCAATCACCCATCAATCACCCCCTATCACCACCTGTCACTTTTACCTATCAGATCAGACCCTAATCTGCCCCTTGCGGGCACCCAATCACCCGCCAACACGCTCAGATTGCCCTCTGACCCCCCCTTATCAATTCGCCAGTGCATTAATTACATCTGTTCTTCCCTGTAATAACCCACTGATCACCTGTCAATCACCTGCCAATCACTTATCACCCATCAATCACCCCCTGTCACTGCCACCCATCAATCAGCCCCTAACCTGCCCCTTGCGGGCAATCTGATCACCCACCCACACCAATAGATCGCCCGCAGATCCGACATCAGATCACCTCCCAAATCCATTGTTTACATCTATTCTCTCCTCTAAACACCCACTAATTACCCATCAATCACCCCCTATCACCACCTGTCACTGTTACCTATCAGATCAGACCCTAATCTGCCCCTTGCGGGCACCCAATCACCCGCCCACATGCTCAGATTGTTCTCAGACCCCCCCTCCCCCCCTTATCAATTCGCCAGTGCATTAACAACATCTGGTCTTCCCTGTAATAATCCACTGATCACCTGTCAATCACCTGCCAATCACCTATCACCCATCAATCACCCCCTGTCACCCCCTGTCACTGCCACCCATCAATCAGCCCCTAACCTGCCCCTTGCGGGCAATTTGATCACCCACCCACACCAATAGATCGCCCGCAGATCCGACATCAGATCACCTCCCAAATCCATTGTTTACATCTATTCTCTCCTCTAAACACCCACTAATTACCCATCAATCACCCCCTATCACCACCTGTCACTTTTACCTATCAGATCAGACCCTAATCTGCCCCTTGCGGGCACCCAATCACCCGCCAACACGCTCAGATTGCCCTCTGACCCCCCCTTATCAATTCGCCAGTGCATTAATTACATCTGTTCTTCCCTGTAATAACCCACTGATCACCTGTCAATCACCTGCCAATCACCTATCACCCATCAATCACCCCCTGTCACTGCCACCCATCAATCAGCCCCTAACCTGCCCCTTGCGGGCAATCTGATCACCCACCCACACCATCCGATCGCCTGCAGACCCGCAGTCAGATCACCTCCCAAGTGCATTGCATCTGTTCTCTCCTCTAAACACCCACTAATTACCCATCAATCACCCCCTGTCACTGCTACCCATCAGATTAGACCCCCATCTGCCCCTAGGGCACCCAATCACCCGCCCACACCCTCAGACCCCAGCCCTGATCACCTCGCCATTGCATTACTTGCATCTATTCCCCCCACTAATCACACCTTGAGACACCCATCAATCACCTCCTGTCACTACCTGTCACCCCCTAGCACACCTACCCATCAGATCAGGCCCTAATTTGCCCTGTGTGGGCTCCTGATCACTCGGCCAACCCCTCAGATCCCCCTCAGACCCCCTTCCGATCACCTCCCCAGTGCATTGAGTGCATCTATTTTCCCCTCTAATCACCCCCTGAGACACCCATCAATCACCTCCTGTCACCCCCCTAGCACTCCTATCCATCAGATCAGGCCCAATACAACCTGTCATCTAAAAGGCCACCCTGCTTATGACCGGTTCCACAAAATTCGGCCCCTCATAGACCACCTGTCATCAAAATTTGCAGATGCTTATACCCCTGAACAGTCATTTTGAGACATTTGGTTTCCAGACTACTCACGGTTTTGGGCCCGTAAAATGCCAGGGCGGTATAGGAACCCCACAAGTGACCCCATTTTAGAAAAAAGACACCCCAAGGTATTCTGTTAGGTGTATGAAGAGTTCATAGAAGATTTTATTTTTTGTCAAAAGTTAGCGGAAATTGATTTTTATTGGGTTTTTTTCACAAAGTGTCATTTTTCACTAACTTGTGACTAAAAATAAAATCTTCGATGACCTCGCCATACACCTAATGGAATACCTTGGGGTGTCTTCTTTCTAAAATGGGGTCACTTGTGGGGTTCCTATACTGCCCTGGCATTTTAGGGGCCCTAAACCGTGAGGAGTAGTCTAGAAAACAAATGCCTCAAAATGACCTGTGAATAGGACGTTGGGCCCCTTAGCGCACCTAGGCTGCAAAAAAAGTGTCACACATGTGGTATCGCCGTACTCAGGAGAAGTAGTATAATGTGTTTTGGGGTGTATTTTTACACATACCCATGCTGGGTGGGAGAAATCTCTCTGTAAATGGACAATTGTGTGTAAAAAAAATCAAACAATTGTCATGTACAGAGATATTTCTACCACCCAGCATGGGTATGTGTAAAAATACACTACAAAACACATTATACTACTTCTCCTGAGTACGGCGGTACCACATGTGTGGCACTTTTTTACACCCTAAGTGCGCTAAGGGGCCCAAAGTCCAATGAGTACCTTTAGGATTTCACAGGTCATTTTGCGACATTTAGTTTCAAGACTACTCCTCGCGGTTTAGGGCCCCTAAAATGCCAGGGCAGTATAGGAACCCCACAAATGACCCCATTCTAGAAAGGAGACACCCAAAGGTATTCCGTTAGGAGTATGGTGAGTTCATAGAAGATTTTATTTTTTGTCACAAGTTAGCGGAATATGACACTTTGTGAAGAAAAACAATTCAAATCAATTTCCGCTAACTTGTGGCAAAAAATAAAATCTTCTATGAACTCACCATACTCCTAACGGAATACCTTGGGGTGTCTTCTTTGTAAAATGGGGTCATTAGTGGGGTTCCTATACTGCCCTGGCATTTTAGGGGCCCTAAACCGTGAGGAGTAGTCTTGAAACAAAAATGACCTGTGAAATTCTAAAGGTACTCATTGGACTTTGGGCCCTTTAGCGCAGTTAGGGTGCAAAAAAGTGCCACACATGTGGTATTGCCGTACTCGGGAGAAGTAGTATAATGTGTTTTGGGGTGTATTTTTACACATACCCATGCTGGGTGGGAGAAATACCTCTGTAAATGACAATCTTTTGATTTTTTTACACACAATTGTCCATTTACAGAGTTATTTCTCCCACTCAGCATGGGTATGTGTAAAAATACACCACAAAACACATTATACTACTTCTCCTGAGTACGGCAATACCACATGTGTGGCACTTTTTTGCACCCTAACTGCGCTAAAGGGCCCAAAGTCCAATGAGTACCTTTAGGATTTCACAGGTCATTTTGAGAAATTTCGTTTCAAGACTACTCCTCACGGTTTAGGGCCCCTTAAATGCCAGGGCAGTATAGGAACCCCACAAATGACCCCATTTTAGAAAGAAGACACCCCAAGGTATTCCGTTAGTAGTATGGCGAGTTCATAGAAGATTTTATTTTTTGTCACAAGTTAGCGGAAATTGATTTTAATTGTGTTTTTTCACAAAGTGTCATTTTCCGCTAACTTTTGACAAAAAATAAAATCTTCTATGAACTCACCATACTCCTAACGGAATACCTTGGGGTGTCTTCTTTCTAAAATGGGGTCATTTGTGGGGTTCCTATACTGCCCTGGCATTTTAGGGGCCCTAAACCGTGAGGAGTAGTCTTGAAACGAAATTTCTCAAAATGACCTGTGAAATCCTAAAGGTACTCATTGGACTTTGGGCCCTTTAGCGCAGTTAGGGTGCAAAAAAGTGCCACACATGTGGTATTGCCGTACTCAGGAGAAGTAGTATAATGTGTTTTGTGGTGTATTTTTACACATACCCATGCTGAGTGGGAGAAAGATCTCTGTAAATGAACAATTGTGTGTAAAAAAAATTAACAAATTGCCATTTACAGAGATATTTCTCCCACCCAGCATGGGTATGTGTAAAAATACACCCCAAAACACATTATACTACTTCTCCTGAGTACGGCAATACCACATGTGTGGCACTTTTTTGCAGCCTAACTGCGCTAAGGAGTCCAAAGTCCAATGAGCACCTTTAGGCTTTACAGGGGTGCTTACAATTTAGCACCCCCCAAAATGTCAGGACAGTAAACACACCCCACAAATGACCCCATTTTGGAAAGTAGACCCTTCAAGGTATTCAGAGAGGGGCATGGTGAGTCCGTGGCAGATTTCATTTTTTTTTGTCGCAAGTTAGAAGAAATGGAAACTTTTTTTTTTTTTTTTTTTTCCTCACAAAGTGTCATTTTCCGCTTACTTGTGACAAAAAATAATATCTTCTATGAACTCACTATGCCTCTCAGTGAATACTTTGGGATGTCTTCTTTCCAAAATGGGGTCATTTGGGGGGTATTTATACTATCCTGGAATTCTAGCCCCTCATGAAACATGACAGGGGGTCAGAAAAGTCAGAGATGCTTGAAAATGGGAAAATTCACTTTTTGCACCATAGTTTGTAAACGCTATAACTTTTACCCAAACCAATAAATATACACTGAATGGGTTTTTTTTATCAAAAACATGTTTGTCCACATTTTTCGCGCTGCATGTATACAGAAATTTTACTTTATTTGAAAAATGTCAGCACAGAAAGTTAAAAAAATCTTTTTGCCAAAATTCATGTCTTTTTTGATGAATATAATAAAAAGTAAAAATCGCAGGAGCAATCAAATAGCACCAAAAGAAAGCTTTATTAGTGACAAGAAAAGGAGCCAAAATTCATTTAGGTGGTAGGTTGTATGAGCGAGCAATAAACCGTGAAAGCTGCAGTGGTCTGAATGGAAAAAAAGTGGCCGGTCCTTAAGGGGTAGAAAGCCCTAGGTCCTCAAGTGGTTAAGCGTGAAGCTTCATATTAAATAAGGTTTTACACATGTTATATTTTGTCTCTGCGAGGTGGTGTTAATCCATAAGGCAGACGACGTGGAGAGATAAACAAAGTTAAGGAATACATCTGGTGAGGAGGGAACTTGAGGGGGAGTGTGACCCCTAGTCCCCGGTGGAAGAGTTTTAATGGCACCACCTGAGTGTTTTTAGTGTGTGGCTGCGGGAGCACAGAGGTGTGAGTGCAATATATGAACATCCTGCACTATGAGACTTTTTCAATGATGTAGTATAGGGGGCGGGTCGGACTCGCATAAAGTTCGCGAACCACCGATGTTCGCGCAAATAAGTTCACATGCAACCTATTCGGGCCATTTCTAATTTTGTGGGCGATTTTAAAAATAGTATTAGTAAAAAAAAGTAGTTAGGAAGTGGAATATCTTTCCATAGCAAGTAGTTATGGCAAATTCTATACTTGTATGTATTGATGAATGCATAACTTTTTTTGAACTAAACAAGTGTAACCTTTGAGGCCGAGCACTAAGGCTGATGACTACATATGAGATTCTTCATAGCACAAGGTTGGTCGGTGGTGGATGATTGAGTCATTTTCTCTATTAGATTTTAGTGTAAAACTAATTATGGTATTCCTTACCTTTATGTTCTTACCCTTTTTCCCAATGACAAAGGCAAGTTCAACTTCCCAATCTACTTCCTGCAATCAGAATAGCATATGGTCAAAAACACATTAAGACAATTTTAATTTTTAAAACCTATTAGGATATATCCTGTAGTGGCAGGAATAGGATCACCAGTTCATTTTTTGAAACCCAATAGCTTGGCTGTTTTGCCAATCATTTGGCTTCAGTAGTATCACACAGCCAATCAGGCAGAATACCTGATGTGCATCACTGCTACAGAAAGTAACAATGGCAGAAGATATATACAATGGTCTGGGGCTGCTGTACACACACTAGCCCCTCAGCAGAGGCGGTCATTGTCCTCAAGCTTTAGAATCACATCCACACTGCTGATCTGGTGTGCAGATTGTGTCCACTGAAAAACACACCTGGTGGCAGGTATCTGGTGTGTAGAAAACTGGTAACAGCTTAGTTAGCATTGTCCATGAAAGACCACTCAGCTGGCTGGTACCTAGATTAAAATCAACTGATAGGGGAAAAATTAGACCCTGGGGGGGTACTTACCTCGGGAGAAGGAAGCCTCGTGATACTAATGAGGCTTCCCCCTTCTCCTCAGGCAGCTCATTCCAGCGGTGAGACCAATGCACAATAATATTTATGGTACCTTTGCTTGCCTGCTCAGGCGCACTAGCAGCTGGCCAAGCCTGAATGTGCCTGCTCTACTGTGCAGTAGTGTGGATCCGTTCAGGCTTGGCCATTTCCCCCAGAGCCTGAGCGGAGAGGTGCTAGTGCGCATGCAGAGAAGATTGTCAGGGGAGCCAGTGCTGGATCCCCCTCTACTGAAGGACGGGGGAAGCCTCTTTAGGATGCAGATACTTCCCCCTCCTGAGGTAAGTACCCCACTGTGGCACTTTTTCTCACTATAGGTACACTTTATTAAGATTACTGCCCAGAATGCTAGAAAACCTATGCGCAGTGCGAAGCTGTGAGGATGATCATCATAGTAATTCAATCATGTAAACTTCCCATTACTGGAACAAGCGAGCAACATGTGACTTTAAAAAGGAAACCTTCAGCATTTTCAGCACTGCACTTCCGGGATGGATGGAACTTTCCCTGTGCCCTAGAAGTGAACTGCATTCCCCAGAGAATTCATGAAGCATCCCTCCTACCATCTGCACACCCTGTTACTCTCCCTTTCCAATGTAGTGCTGAAGCTGGCATATATCATTATTATAGCACTACACTTTCTTAGGCCTTCTACACACCATGCAATTTTCACTTTAGATCCTTTAAAAAAAATAAAGGTTTCATTCATTTCACATTTCCTTATACTAACAGAACATAGTGAGTTATTATCAATAACGTAACAGGAAAAGTATTTTCACATATAGAGTTTTCACCAATAGATCAAAATCATTTATAGTCCAGACTTTGGACATGTCGACTACCCTTGCCTGTGTAAATGAATGTATCTGAGCATAATATAAATCATGAGATATCCCCTGATTAGGTCTCATTTCTTGAAGGGTATACCTCTGGTTTTCAGCAATATTCCCTTTCTCCCCCTATTCTATAAATCCTTTGTTAGGACAAATTGGCTGGAATACCATGTCGCCCCCACAAGGGCATGTACTGGGAGATCTGCTACGGTACCAGAAAGATTTTCCTAAATTCTTTCCATTTTCCCCAAGTATTCTTTATCTATCTGCTATTCTTTAATTCTATCAGACGGTCCTTGTAAGGAGTATGTAATACCGATGTCAACACCCATGCTTCAGCGAAACCTAGTTCTAAGCGGTAGTTAGAGAATAGACTAGTCTGACGTATCCAGTCTCTCAAATCCCGAAATAAGCATGATAAATTGTACCTTTGTAAATCAGAAATTTCCATACCCACCTTACACTTTGGCAATTTGAGTTTTTATAATGCTATTCTGGGTTTTCTACTTCTCCAAAGAAATCTTATAAAGTATTTTTCTAACACTTGTATCTCATCATCATTGACCCAGATCCTATTTGTGATTGAGAAAACAATTGGATGAGGCAAAAATAAAAATATATAACCTACTGATTGCCAGTGACCCCAAGCTTAAAATCGTTCTCTCTCTCGATCAAAAGCAGATCGGACATGCTGGAAAATATTAATTGAAATACCGTCCATGTGTATGTTCTTTCAATTCATTTTCGATTGCTTTCCAAACGGAAAAATGATCGGGGAAGCTGTGCTACAGAGATGTTAAAAAAAACACACGTATTGGGTGAGAAGACCTGATCATATAAAATATCAATAATGTAGCAGTGCCATCTAGTGGTAAGCAAGTAAATTAAAGAACATTTTACAGGACAAGGGCTGCTTCCCACAGCATGCACTTCTCATTGGAGGTTTCTGATATCAGTGATTGTGGCGATCTGCTTCCATCAGCGTGATGAGATTTCCAAGGAAATGCAGCGATATTACCTGCTGCAGTTTTTGAGCGATTGCAATTCTGTGCTATTCAGCACAACTACAGTGGCTTGCAAAAGTATTCGGCCACCTTGACGTTTTCCAGATTTTGTCACATTACTGCCACAAACATGAATCAATTTTATTGGAATTCCATGTGAAAGACCAATACAAAGTGATGTACACGTAAGAAGTAGAATGAAAATCATACATGATTCCAAACACTTTTTTTACAAATCAATAACTGCAAAGTGGGGGTGTGCATAATTATTCAGCCCCCTTTGGTCTGAATGCAGTCAGTTGCCCATAGACATTGCCTGATGGGTGCTAATGACTAAATAGAGTGCACCTGTGTGTAATCTAATGTCAGTACAAATACAGCTGCTCTGTGACGGCCTCAGAGGTTGTCTAAGAGAATATTGGGAGCAACAACACCGTGAAGTCCAAAGAACACACCAGACACGTCAGGGATAAAGTTATTGAAAAATTTAAAGAAATTTAAAGCAGGCTTATGCTACAAAAAGATTTCCAAAGCCTTGAACATCCCACAGAATGCTGTTCAAGCGATCATTCAGAAATTGAAGGAGTATGGCACAACTGTAAACCTACCAAGACAAGGCCATCTACCTAAACTCACAGGCTGAACAAGGAGAGCGCTGATCAGAAATGCAGTCAAGAGGCCCATGGTGACTCTGGACGAGCTGCAGAGATCTACAGCTCAGGTGGGGGAATCTGATCTGAAAACTGCTGTTCACAAACGCTGTCCATCTAATCTGACTGAGCTGGAGCTGTTTTGCAAAGAAGAATGGGCAAGGATTTCAGTCTCTAGATGTGCAAAGCTGGTAGAGAGCTGTAATTGCAGCAAAAGGTGGTTCTACAAAGTATTGACTCGGGGCTAAATAATTACGCACACACCACTTTGCAGTTATTTATTTGTAAAAAATGTTTGGAATAATGTATGATTTTCGTTCCACTTCTCACGTGTACACCACTTTGTATTGGTCTTTTACGTGGAATTCCAATAAAATTGATTCATGTTTGTGGCAGTAATGTGACAAAATGTGGAAAACTTCAAGGGGACGAATACTTTTGCAACCCACTGTAAATGAAATGTTGCAATTACACAATAAAAAAAAAGCAATACAGTATAAAACAAGAGGAAAGTCTATTGTATTTTGCCTTTGCACTTCCATTAAGTTAGGTTCCTTTTCACAGCATAGCACAAGTCTGACTGATTAGCTTTGCTATCATCAAATGGAGACACCAGTTGCTTAGGTCACATATCACACATGTAGAAGCAGAGATGGATTAAGATGTTAGGGGGCCCTAGGCAAGGTTGTAGACGTGGGGTCCTTTTGGTAAGCTGAAGCGAAGAGATGTCAAAGAAGGTGGCAAGTAGGCCCCTTGACAGCCACTAGGCCCCGGGCACCTGCCAATGTTGCCTGGTGGATAATCCTGCTCTGTATAGAAGCCACTAGTGTTGTTTAAAAAAAAACAAAAAAAAAAACCTTATTTCAAAAGGCAACCTAAACAAATCAAAGTATGACAGCATTTTCCTGGCTAAATAATAATTCAAGCTACAAAATTCAGCCCCATTGTCTATTGTTTGTGGTCTCCTCTGTTTCCTGCTCGGGGATCTCATGTCTCCCACAGGATTGCTTTAACATTTGTTTGAACAGTCTCAACACATTCTGGCAGAGAAACTGAAAATGCTCTGCATGTCCACCTGGGTGGCTATCGAGAAATCCCACAGAAGAGCTGATTTCTTAAAGGTTAACTGAAGTGAGGAGTATATGCAAGCTGCCATGTTTATTTCCATTTAAGCAATACCAGTTATCAGCTATCCTGCTGATCCCTTGTCTCTAATAATTTTAGCCCTAGACCCTGAACAAACATGCAGCAGATCAGGTCTTTCTGACATTATTATCAGATCTGACAGGATTAGCTGTATGCTTGTTTCTGGGGTTATTTAGACACTATTTGGACACTACTGCAACCAAATAGATCAGCAGGGCTGCCAGGCAACTGGTATTGTTTACAAAGAAATACAGATATAGCAGCCGCCATTATCCGTCTCGTTACCGTTGTCCTTTAACTCTGGTTGTGACATGACAAAAAGTAAGTTTGTCATAATGGCTTGAGTCAAAACAGCGTGTGAGCCCCGTCATTGTGCAATAGCCCTTACATCCATATCCATGGTGGCCTCCCCAAGCATGCTCAGTCACCCACACATATGCTGCTGACGCCATCGCCAGAACACAGCAGTACGGCCAATACATTCATCACTGCATGCCTGACATAATATTTCAAGATTCTCCTTACCCCAATTCCCAAGCTAAATGCAAACTTCAATCAGCTGTCGCTGCTGAAGTCTCACAGGAATGTCTTCATCCACCATGATGACACATTTGAGTTGCTTCCACTCGGAATGCTGGAGAATGTGTCATACTGCAGGTTCAGGCATGTTGATATGCCATTCACAAACACCTGCACAGAATCCCCATGTCTACCTTCCTGAACGATCAGCCGGGACAGCCGCATTACTTTTCAGTCCGCTCACATATTCACATTGTCTTTGCATTCAGTTCAGCTATTGTAAATAAAATATGCAGAATATATACAGTACATTGAATTATTGCCCATGCTATGTCAAAATCATTACTGAGGAATGGAAATGTCTGTAATAACTTGTAACTGGGACACCTTATTCTCCAATGTGGTGTCAAACACACCAAACACCAAAATCTGGTATCCGCCAGAGGGCAAACTACGGACTGACCAGGGAGACATTCACAGGACTGACAACTTACAGACGGTACCTCATGGGGGACAAAAACACTGTAAAAATGATAGGTCATTCCTAAAACACCCAATCAATGCAAAGTCATGAAGGTCAAAGTGTAAATATGACCTCCAGGGCAATCCATCATGCCTATTTATGTACTGTGTCTGCACATAGAAGCCTATAGCTGACTATTCATAGAGAAACTTCATGTCCAAATTATTGCCATCAGTACGTCTCTAAAGCCTCCTCCACACAGGGATGTGTGAGAAGAAGAATGCTTTCAGACAACATTCTGCAGAGTTTATCCACCAGGCTGATCGCTGGCTGAGGCGTCAGGTGAACACACACTCTAGATTCTCGGCAGAGGCAGTCAATATTGGCTGCCTTTTCGGCTGAGTTTGGTTTGTGTACAATGTTTAAGCACTTTAAAGTACACCTAGAGTGTTAAGCATATAGTGAGTCTGCCATATTTATGTCATTTTAAACAATACCAGTTTCCTGACAGTCCTTCTGATCTATTTGGCTGCAGTAGTGTCTGGATCACACACCTGAAACAAGCATGCAGATAATCTTGTCAGATTTTAGTCAAAAACAATCTGCATGCTTGAACTACGCATTGCGCAAGAGGCTTATAGCGACGGGCACGTGATTGTGCCGGGTGCGCCGACATGTCAACTTCAGCTGAAGTGCCAGATTAACGGAGCCAACAGTGGGAGAAAGGAAGGGACCCAGAGGACGCAAGGGACCTGATGGGCTATTCAGTGTCCCTTTCAAGGACTTCGAAGGCGAACTTAAAAATCTATTTTGTACTCACCTGGGGCTACTTCCAGCCCCTACCAGTCGTCTCAGTTGCTCACCCGGTCCTCTTCGGTGTCCCCGCAATGATGGCGACCCGCTGGTGGGGTCGGCTCAGACCTCCACGTCATCTGGCGCCTAGTGTGCCTGCACACAACTACTGCACAGGCGCAGTACATGCCCGATGATGTGGACCTAGGCACAGAAGAGCTGACCTCGCCGGGATGTCGCATACCTTATAGCCGGCCAGCGGGGACACCAATGTCGACCGGGGCTGCGGTGAGGGACATGAAGAAGACCCAGGTGAGTACAAAATAGATTTTTAAGTTCGCCTCCGAAGTCCTTTAAAGAAAGTGGTATTTTACTTAAAAAAAGGCCAATTTGACCATTTCAGTGAGTCTTTTCGGGAGAGTAGTGTAATGTTCAACATTGTAGAGAGTATTTATTACTCATCTGGTTCCCTAGCATGCACAGTATATAAGCTCTTGTGTTCTTTTTAGCCCTCTGGGGAACATTTCTCATTTGCTTGATGCACGGCATAAACTCTGCTAAGGGGCCATTGGCTTTACTGATGATATAATGATATATGCCTGTGCATAGCTTATTACATGAGAGCCTTCAGTAATGTCCTGTGCCAGACACACAGTCTATGCAGTGTCTACAACAGCAATGAGAAAGGAACATACATGTCTCCAGGCAGCGAGTGCTGTGACTGTGTAACCAGAAGAAAAAACATAAATTAGAATTTACTGCATTGATTATTTTACTCACTTTATATCAAAGGAACTATATTTTGTAATTTTGAAGCTAAGCCTTATATTGAAATGGATCCCAACTTTTATGAATAACAGTTCGGCATGCCTAATGCTGAGGTTTAAAGCGGGCCCGAACACTTACACAGCATGCAAAGGCCTCAATTCACTAAGATCATGCTGGAGATAATAAGGCAAGAGAAAACTTACCTCCACATAAGAGAGAGAGTTATCTTATCTCTTCATTCCTTAACCACTTGAGGACCCACCCTTTACCCCCCCTTAAGGACCAGCGCTGGTTTGATTGATCTGTGCTGGGTGGGCTCTGCAGCCCCCAGCACAGATCAGGGTGCAGGCAGGGAGATCAGATTGCCCCCCTTTTTTCCCCCCTATGGGGATGATGTGCTGGGGGGGTCTGATCTCTCCTGCCTGCTGTGGGTGGCGGGGGGGGGCACCTCAAAGCCCCCCTCCGCGGCAACATTCTCCCCCCTCCCTCTCCTACCTGCTCCCCCGGGAGATCTGGGCTGCACAGGACGCTATCCGTCCTGTGCAGCCAGTGACAGGACGTCCCCTGTCACATGGCGGCGATCCCCGGCCGCTGATTGGCCGGGGATCGCCGATCTGCCTTACGGCGCTGCTGCGCAGCAGCGTCGTACAAATGTAAACAAAGCGGATTATTTCCGCTTGTGTTTACATCTAGCCTGCGAGCCGCCATCGGCGGCCCGCAGGCTATTCACGGAGCCCCCCGCCGTGATTTGACAGGAAGCAGCCGCTCGTACGAGCGGCTGCTTCCTGATTAATTAGGCTGCAGCTGGCGACGCAGTACTGCGTCGCTGGTCCTGCAGCTGCCACTTTGCCGACGCACGTTATGAGTGTGCGGTCGGCAAGTGGTTAAAGAGGAACTGTAAGCAGAATAAAATATTCCCTTAAAAGTGGTATATGAGAGTGATTGAGGTATATAGATAAGAAGAAGCGACTAATAAATCTCCTAAACTCTGATAGCAAAGTGCTGTAAAAATGCCATAGACAGTGTGGGAGGATCCCTGTTTACTTCTGGCAGGATTAGCAAGTTTTTTTTCTCTTCACTCTAGCAGTTGAAAACACGCCCACAGTGAAGGTTGTTACACCCTCCTCTTTTTTTTTTTTCCTAACTGACAATTTGCAGAAGACCAAACAGTGTAATATGTAGATGTGTGAAGAGAAGCAGACAGGGAATCAGCTGTAGATGCTGAGTAGTGTATTGTAATGTTTTAGCTGAATAAAGTAGTAAAAAGAAGGTGGAAGTCATAGGAAATTATGAAAAATGTAGTGTACTGTATGTGCAATTAATTTAGGTAGCTAATTGGAAATTGTTTATAGGAGCCTAAAAGATGAGAGAGTGTTGTCTGTATATGTAAAGCAATGGAAGGCAGGTGTAAAACAATTTCTGTTAATAATGGTTGCAGGGCTAATGAATGGATATTTTATTATGATAAACGGGAATAGAGGAGTAAGTAGATTGGGTCTATTTCTGTGTGTATCAAATTTCTGCCTGAAGGACTGTGCATGAAATAGTTGCTGCCTGCTTCATTCCCCCCCTCTGAATAAAAGCAAACAAGTGCCACAGTTATAAAGCACCTCAGAATATATTATTTTTCTTATTCTGGTTCAAATGATACCCTACATGCCATATTTCATCACTAGTTGGGAATGTGGCATACTCAGGGCCGGATTTACCATAAGGCACTGTAGGCATGTGCCTACAGGCGCCTGATGATGGAAAAGCGGCTCCCTCCCTCTCTAGTACCTCCCTCCCTCCTACCCTATGCAGAGTCCTGATGACAGTGTAAATGAGAGGTTACTCCCCCAGCTCTCTGCATTCCACTGACAAGATCTCCCTTCAGTTGAGGGCACCACTGGCTGCTTAATCCCGAGGGTATCTCTGGCTAACTAATGCAAAGGGACACCTGTAGCTATGACAGGCAAGAGAAGTAAGGGAGAAGTGACAGCTGGGACATCCAGTGGTTCAACAGGAGTTTGTAGGTTCATGG
Source organism: Hyperolius riggenbachi (assembly GCF_040937935.1). Taxonomy (NCBI): domain Eukaryota; kingdom Metazoa; phylum Chordata; class Amphibia; order Anura; family Hyperoliidae; genus Hyperolius; species Hyperolius riggenbachi. The sequence goes on along the minus strand of NC_090648.1, from coordinate 120,135,988 downwards.
AGGGCTAAGTCTAGGGTGCCAGGACATCTGTGTCTATAAGCTCAAGTGATATACATCTGAGCCAGGGCGTACCATTATTGCCAGCCTGTGCTTTTGTAGCGATTGGATCCAATCGCTATGGCGCACAGTTTGGGGACTCCAGATACAATGCTGGGCAACAACACAGTAATGTATCTGTACAGCATTGGGTCTCAAAACTGATCGCATACGATTGCTACGGGCGGCAACCATTACAAGTGTCCACTGATCTTAAGACTATGCTTACATGTAGGTGACACAAGAGGTTAATTAGTTAAGGTGCCCATACACTCGTCAGATTGGCAGCAGATAGATAAGAAATGCATCTGATGATCTCTCTGATGCGTTTTTAGAACATTTTTTACCAGGATAGAATTCAGTTTGAAATCTATTGAAATTCGATCTGATGGCATTTTTTTGTCATCAGATTTCCATTAAGGCCAATGCAAACTGATAAGCAATCTCATCAGATCGACCTAAATTTTCCACCCTGCCAGTTCGATGGAAATCGATCGAAATCGATCGAAATCAGCCAACGATCGGTCGATTGGCCAACCGATTTGCAAACGATCAATCGATCGGGATCGGTCGGCCAGAAAATCGGCTGAGTGTATGGGCCCCTTTAGGTAGGCATTTCTACTTTTCGGGGGAGTAACCACTTCATTGTTCAATGGGGACACTGTGACTTTAAAACTTTTTTTTAACTGTTTTTTTTTTCTGTTTACATGAATGAGTGCAGCAGTCATTCACATATAAAGAACAACTGAAATGAAAGGTATATGGAGGCTGCCATATTTCTTTTTAAGCAGTACCAGTTGCCTGGCAGCTCTGCTGATCCTCTGCCTCTAATAATTTTAGCCACAGACCCTGAACAAGCATGCAGCAGATTAGCTGTTTCTGACATTATTGGCAGATGGGAAAGATTAGCTGCATACTTGTTTCTGTTACTCAGACACTACTGCAGCCAAATAGATCAGCAGGACAGCCAGGCAACTGGTATTGTTTACAAGGAAATAAACATGGCAGCCACCATATACCTCTCCCTTCAGTTGCCCTTTAAGTGAGCGCATGAGCATGCATACGCGGGAAGAAAGGGAGTGCTTATGAGACCGCGTGTGCACCCGCACAAGCGTGTGGAGGGGCTCAAAAGTGCAGGACGTGTATTTCACATCTTGGAATGCACAGGAGGGCGAATCAGGATATGAAATTCACATCCAAATATCTAAACAGGTTAAAGAAACTCTGAAACTAAAAAAACTCCCCTGGGGTGTACTCACCTCGGGTGGGGGAAGCCTCCGGATCCTATCAAGGCTTCCCTCATCCTCCTGTGTCCCACGGCGGTCTCGCTGTGCCCCTCCGAACAGCGGGCATGTAAATATTTACCTTCCCGGCTCCAGCGCAGGCGCAGTATCGGTGTCGGCCCGCTCTACTGTGCAGGCGCAAGTCTCCTGCACCTGCGCAGTAGAGCAGACTCGACAGAGATCGGCTATTTCCGCCTATCTCCGTGCTGAGAGCTGCAACAGCTCCTCCGCTGGAGCCAGGGAAGGTAAATATATCAGAGCTTATCGGGCTTGTTGAGGGGGGATTCCGGACACTTCGGGGGTCAGAGCTCGACTGCCTGCAGCTACAGGGGTGGGGGAAGCCTCATTGGGACCCTGAGGCTTCCCACTCCCGAGGTGAGTACCCCCCAGGGGAACTTTTTTTGGTTACAGAGTCTCTTTGCAGTGGCACTGCAAGGAAAAAAATCTCTAGGGCGATAATCGCCTCGGCAGGGGGAATCCTCTGGATTTTAAAGTGCCTTTCAAAACGGTAGCGATTTCCCTAAACGCACAACTATCCAAATCGCATACACAGGACATGCAGAATTTTTAGCGTTAGCGTTTCTGCAATGTAAAGTATATAAACGCTGGTGTAATCGCTCGGCAAAACCGACACAGAGCGATTTTGCTAGTGTTTTTAAATTACTGCACACTGTAAAATAAAATTAAAAGGACCAATCACAATTAAAAACGCTAATCTCAAATCGCTGGCAAAAAGCTGACACTTTTTAAAATCGCTAGAAAATGCTCATTAAAAACGCTAGCGATTGCAATTAGCAATATTGCTTTCTAGTGGGTTCCAGGCCTTATGGAGGTTTGTATAAGTGTGCCTTTGGGATGGGGGAGTCAAGGTGGTTGGGGAGAGCGACATTACATACCTATGGTGGGCTGCTCCTGTGGCCTCCCACCCATATGGTGGTCGCAATCTTCTCCCCAGAAAGACTGCACAGCATTGCATTTTAATTTTCCTGGTGGTGGCTGCCCACCACCTGCTGCAATGCATGCTGGGATATGTAGTCCATGGATGCAATTACAGATAGGTACTTGCATCCACCGACTACCCCACCTGGCATGTATTGCTGCAGGTATGCACATGATGGCACCAGGAAAATTTAAATGCAGGCGCTGTGCAGCCTGTGTGTGGAGCAGATAGTGACCACCATACAAGGGCGTAGCAATAGCCATAGCCGTCATAGCAGCTGCTATGGGGCCCTGGAGCAAAGTGGGGAGGGGGGGGGGGGCAGGTGGTACTAATGTATTCACCATTAACTTTCTTGTGTTCCTCTGCCTATATCTTAGTGCCCATGAACTATGTGTAGTGTTGATTGCATGAGAATGTAAATTACCCAAATAACTCCATGGGGTAGAAGCAGGTGGCAGTGCTCAAGTACCTACATCTGAGGGCCCCATGAAAGTTTTGCTATGTGGCCCATGATCCCACCATAGGTAGGTAATGCTGCTTTACCCAACAGCCCTCCCCCCCCCCCCCCCATTGTAGTCCCTTACGCACTCCAATGAGTTCTGGGTCACCAGGAGCTTGCTGGTTAGTCTGTACCAGTACAATCATATAAACCTCCATTATAGGGCTCATTTTTAAAAATTAATTGTAATTGCAGATGCTTGGTTCCCGTAAAGGAAGCATCTGAGTACAAAAAAAAAAAAGAGATCTACTTACCTGGGGCTTCCTCCAGCCCCTGGTTGCCAATATGTCCCTCGCCTCATCTCCAGTGACTCCTGGTCCCCTCCGGTGCAGATACAGACCTCAGCAGGTCATCCTTTACTGCACCTGTGTGAGCACCGCTGTCAATCATGCACAAGTGGTCTGGAGTGTTCTGTGCAAGCGCAATAGTTCTGTGCCTGCGTAGAACACTCTGGACCACATGTGCGTGATTGACAGCGGTGCTCGCGCAGGCGCAGTAGAGGACGGCCTGCTGAGCATCTATAGGGGTCCTGCACCGGAGGGGACCAGGAGCCACCAGAGATATGGCGAGGGCACAGGACGGTTGCCAGAGGCTAGAGGAAGCCCAAGGTAAGTAGATCTCCTTTTTTTAATGTACTTGGATGCTTCCTTTTAAAGTAACTAGGATGGAGTCATATGGTGTGTTTATACTTTCCTAGGTCTTCCTCCACCCCATGAGATGTGGGGGTCCCTTGCCGTCCTCTGCGTTCACTTGCAATAGCTCCTGGTAATCTGGTAGTTGTGGGGTAGTGCGCATGCGCGGCATGGCCGCCTGCCCCCCACAACAGGCTCCTGTGCGCAGGAACATTCTGTGCAGCCTTACTGCGCAGGCACAGGTTTCCGGCTGCAGGAGCATGACAGAGGATGCAGGTGCACCATGACGCGCATGCGCAGAACCCCACGAGTGGTCACACTACCAGAAGCTATTACAAGTGAATGGAGGGGCTGAAGAGGGACCCCCCCCCACACCTCATGGGGCTAGAGGAAGACCAAAGTACACCATATGACTCCATCTCGGGTTCTCTTTAACTATTCCTGTGCTCTAGAGATCCATCCCCCTATATGTATGTGGCCACAGTTTACCCCCCCCCCCTTCCTTGTATAAAGTACAGCTAACAGCCATTGTGCATCCCTCCTACTTGCCCAATGCTAATTGCAATTGCACTCCCCCTCCTGCAGCATCTGTTCCTGTCCTATTTGCAAAGTGCAGTGTATACTCCTGCATACCCTGCGTTTCTCCTCACTTGCTGTCATCAGAGCAGCCTGGTGTACTCTCCTAATCTGCTTGGCTGCAGAGTTCCTCAAATGACATGCTTTATAGCTGCATTTAGTACAATACACCAGGCAGCTGATGACAGCTAGAGAGCAGAGGAGAAACGGCACATTATACACACAATATACAGAAGTATACACTGAACTCTGCAAGCAGGAGGGAGACAGACGCTGCTGCAGGCTTCAGGAGGAGAGAGTGGACAAAGACATCCAACTGTGCTGGAACGGAGGACTGTACATGCTCATAAATTAGCAGTAAGGGGGAAGGGAGAGCGTCTGGGCAAGTCTGCCTGTCATGTAGTAGAGATAGTAATTAGTGTTGTCCGGATCATGAACGATTCGGATCTTTGATCCGAATCTATTTTATGAGTCGATCATCCGAATCATCAAAATGAGTGATTCGGATCGCAAAAGGGGCGGGGCCAGGAGCGACACGCCCCTTCGCAGCGGGGTCCTGGAAGCAGAGCAGAGATGGATCGCTCTGTTGGAAGGGACTCAGGGGAGGCAGCCTTGCAGGGACAGGTAGAGAAGACATGGATGCCACTGCCAGATATGTGTAGAGCACACATACTGGCTATAACGTGCTGCCCATTATAGGCTGGCTGTTCCGTAGTGCTGCACAGTGATCACATTGGAAGCTTTTGGCTCAGCACAGCTCAGTAACTTTGCAGGCACTGTGATTGCTGGGCAATTATATGATCCTCCTGCACTCGGCACTAAACAGCTGCACTTATCTTTGGGGAATGCTTTCTTTCACTGTGCGACCTTTTCTTTCAAAGTGTATGAACATATAGGTGAAATATATGTAAAGCATATGACTTCAGCATGTGGGTATTACGTGCAAACATTTCTGCTCTCTGCTCGTCCCTCCTCCCATCTCTGTCCACTCCCTGCCCTCTGTCCATCTTCTCCCCTTCTCTGTGTGTCCACTCCCTCCCCTTCTCCTGTCCACAGACCTGTCCTGCTGTTCATTTCACCCCCGAATGCTTCCGGTAGTAAAATGATCCGAGATTCGGATCAAAGATCCGGATCTCTTCAATGATCCGATTCGAATCATCCGGATCATTGAAAAGATCCGAACTTCCCATCTCTAATAGTAATCAGCTCAGCTGATCACACAGACAGCGAGCATTCTGAGCTGTGCAGGGATCCGTTCTTCCTCTGCTTTTTTTTCCTTCCCCCTACTCGGCAAGAGCTTCTTATGACAGCTCCATACGTCACTACCCATGAGGCAATCTGGCTAGGGCTAATTAATATGCTGCCGCGGAGCTGAGGATCTGGTGGGCGTGGCTTCAACATTAAAGGGGGGAAATCTAAATAAATACAATACAAATGCTAATAAAAGCCAGGTTTTCCCCTATAATGTGGACATTAGCTACACACAGGTGGTGAGCACTGTAGACCCTTACAGTACCTCTTTAAGTTACCTCCTCTGTAGTTATTTTACCTCCTGTGTAGTTATTTTCACATGCAGTTAATAAACAGCCTGTCTTTAACTCTGGAGTTATTTTAAGGATTGAAGAGTTAACTTAAAGACAGAAGAGTTAACTTTAGGTTTGCCTGAGGTAAAATGTTTCCTGAATACTACATGCCTTATCACCATGGTAACAACTCTAGAAGAGTTATTAAAGACAGGAGATAAGCTTAGTGAATTGAGGCCAAAGTCTTTATTCCACATATAGTTGCTGAAGAAATCCACTGCTCTGTGTTCCTGTGTTTGTATACACAGTGTTTAAGTCTTATCAGCAGCTGTGAATAAACTGCAGGAGCATCACTGAGGTTCTCTCCCCATACAGTAAACACTGAAGCTTATCCCCATCATTGCTCCCTGCAAAGTGAGAACAAGTTCTAAACTTCAGGTTTCTTTTTAGGATTTCCATGAATTGTAATGAAGAAAAGGTTTTGTTCATAAAGGTCATCATGCTGTGGCCAATCTTCTAGAGCAGGAAAGAGATTCAGAATTTAACTCCACTTTAATAAAAAAGTGTACCAGAGATGAGTAATAATAAAAGCTTCATACATACTTGGAGCTTCCTCCAGCCCCCTCCTCATGGATCGCTCCCACTCCATCTTCCTCTGCCTTCTTGGTCTCCCGTTAGCAGCCCCGCAAGTTTGCCAAGTCGGGGCCAGTCGGTGCAAGCGCACTGGGCTACGCGAACCCCCCATCTTGCTCCTGTCCAAGGGAGCATGGCGGGGCACGTGCAAGCGGCCAGGCCATGCATGCGCAGTGCACCCGACTGGACAAACCTTCGGGGCTGCTAACGGGAGACCAAGAAGTAGGGCTGTGGAGTCAGTACAAAAATCATCCAACTCCTCAGTTTATGAAACCACCGACTACAACTCTGACTCCAGGTACCCAAAATGGTTGCGACTCCGACTCCTCGTCTCCTTAGTCTAATACTTACCAGGGCTGTGGAATTGGTACAAAAATCATCCAACTCCAAAGTTTATGAAACCACCGGCTCCTAACTCCACGTACCAAAAATTGCTCTGACTCCTCAAACACGACTCCACAGCCCTGCCGAGAAGGCGGAGGAAGACGGGGTGAAAGCGGAGGGAGCTGGAGGAAGTCCCAGGTATGTACAAATCTTATTTTTACTCATCTCAGGGTCACTTCAAGGCACTTTCCAGCTCAGTCTAAAGCCAGCTATTAGAAAAGATCAATGAGATGCCAATAATTCTGAGATAATGCAGAATTATGCAAATTCATTATGTAAATTGAAAACTGACATGTAGTATCACCCCATCCCCCAATAGCTAACTTTACAGCTACATTAATGTGTATGCAGAATTTGCATAATTATGTAATTATTTGCATCTCATTGACCACCCTTAACAGACAAGATGGATTTTGCTTCTTCCCAGCCAAGCCAACAATGTGGACGTATTGCCTCCATTTTTTATTTTTCCTTAGTTATGTCCGTTTGCAGTGAGAGCTCTATTTATAGCTTAGTGCTGCAGGGACTTCAATATGCCAAATGTCTGCTTACGGCCAATGTGCAGACACAACTAACCCAGCAAGAGGGGAATAGCAGAGGCGGAGAGTGGAGCTACACTACAGTAAACAAGCATTTCTATAGCTGTAATTACACTTGTATTTGTAAGTAATTCTTGTACCCTGACCATTAAGATAAACCTTTATCCAATTGTCTATAGAGAGGAAATTGTGCCCACCCTACCTCCCTCGCTATATTTCTACCACAGGTCCACACACACAGGCACCTACCTTGCTTTCAGAAGGAAGCACAATGGAGTCGTATGGGCCAATGATAGTGCTGGGGAACTTGTTGAAGATGATGGGTTCTTTAGGAACAGGAGCATTCTGCTCCAGGCAGTGGTCCACATAGTTCATCCCAACACAGACAACTTTGCCTGGATTGGTGATGGGAGCCATCATTGTAAGCTGACTGCGACTCAGAATGTGTTCATTAGAGTCCAGAGCTCTGTGGAACAGGAAACCACATAAGTGAAATTACAGCCAAAGATTGACTCTGTAATGAGAAGGATATGGAGGCTGCCATATTTACTTTCATTTAAACAATATCAGTTGCCTGGCAGTCCTACTGATCTTTCAAGTTTTAGTAATGTGTGAATCGCACACCAGACCAAGCATACAGCCAATGTGGCCAAACTTTAGTCAGATCACATGAGTCCTGAGTCAGTGGATTACTGGTAAATTACTGGAAGCAGAGGATGATCAGGATAGCCAAGCAATCAGTACGGCTTATAAGGAATTAAATATGTCAGCATCCCTGCACCTCCCACTACAGGGTCACTCCGAGATCTGTAACAACATGTTAAGTGCGGGAAACAATACAGCAGAAGTACAGTACTTAGAATGCATCTTACTACAGGCAGCAAAAGATGTGGATTGCTTGCTATGTTTCCATCTGCATTTTCCACTTACCATACGGAACTCTTTATTAAGGCCATAAATCAGGTCAACTAACATTTCTGCATCATAGAATCCTGCCCCCTCCATCTCAAGAGGAATAACCATTTTGAGAGGGGGGATGGTTTAATGAATTCTATATAAAAGCTAAGTGTATTAGTACCACTTTGCTACAATCCACAGAGGCCGAGTTAGTAGTCAGGACTAAGTGCAGAAAGTCTGATCACTTCTATCGGCTCTCACTACAGCCTGAGCAGCGTTGGGACAGTCCTCCCCTCCACTGCCTTAACCTCCCTGGCGGTTAATTTATTTTTGAAAATGGGCAAAAATCCTTTTTTTTTTTAAATTTTTTTTGTTTTGTTTCATGTAAAGCTACCAGAGTGGTAGCTACATGAAACACCACTAGAGGGCGCATGTGGCCCTGTAGTGCGATCGTCGCCGGCATCAATAGCAAACAGGGGGACGCGTATATAACGCGTTCCCCTGTTTGGCTTCTCCTGTCGCCATGGCGACGATCGGCATGACGTCATGGACGTCAGCCGACGTCCTGACGTCATGCGCACTCGATCCAGCCCAAAGCGCTGCCCGGAACTCATTGATCCGGGCAGCGCAGGGCTCTGGCGGGGGGGCCCTCTTCAGCCGCTGTGTGCGGGCGATCGCCGCAGAGCGGCGGCGATCGAGCTGTGCGCGCGGCTAGCAAAGTGCTGGCTGCGCGCACAGCACTTTGAATGGGGCGAATCGCCCCAGCAGACCCTGAGAAATCCTCCTGCGCGGCATAGCCTGAGCTCAGCTCGGGCTTACCGCCAGGGAGGTTAAAGGATACCCGAGGTGACATGTGACATGATGAGATAAATATGGGTATGTATAGTGCCTAGCCTACAAATTACTATGCTGTGTTCCTTTTTTTCTTTCTCAGCCTGAAAGAGTTAAATATCAGGTATATAAGTGGCTGACTCAGTCCTGACTCAGACAGGAAGTGACTACAGTGTGACCCTCACTGATAAGAAATTCCAACTATAAAACACTTTCCTAGAAAATGACTTCTGAGAGCAGGAAAGAGATAAAAATGGTTAATAGTTCATAGATTTTAGCTCTGGCATACGTAAAACTTATAAACTAGATTTAAACATTAAATAAATCCGTGGAATATCTTAAAAATTCATATTTAGGCGAAGGAAGATAGATACAATCATTTTTCATTAGTTTATTTTCGCCTCGGGTGTCCTATAAATGAAACCTGAAGTGAGAGGTATATGGAGGCTGCCATATTTATTTCCTTTTAAACAATACCAGTTGCCTGGCAGTCCTGGAGATCATTCTAGCATCAGTAGTATCTGAAAACAAGCATGCAGCTAATCTTGTCGCAATGGATGTCAGAAACATCTGATCTGCATGCTAATTCAGGATCTATGACTAAAAGTATTGGCGGCAGCGGATCAGTGGGATAGCCATGTATTTTGCAAGGAAGAAGTAGAAAAAAATGAAAAAAAAAAAAAAAAAAAAAAAAATCACCATTCTCAGCTTTCAGCCATTGTAGTTTAAAAATAAAATGTGCTATCGATGATGAAATAGACACTTTTTTTTCTAATTTGTCCCGGTTATTACAACGTTTAAATTGTGTCCCTAGCACAATGTATGGCAATAATATTTTATTTGGAAATAAAGGTGTCTATTTTTCCATTTAGTGTTTTTTATATTATAATAATTATTCCAAGACTTTCATTACAAAATCCACAGTAATGTCATACATATTAACAAATTCCCTAAGGTAGCAATTTATATATATATATATATTTTTTTTTAATGGTGTATTTTTTTTTTTTTACAAGTGTTTTATTTTGGTAACTGTGGGGAGGAAGGGTTTAAAAATATATATTAAAAAAAAAACTATTTAAATTTTCCTATGGGTTAGTATATTAGACTGTTTTTGGATGTATTTTTACTTTTTGGCCACAAGATGGCGCTATGGAGTTCTGTGTTGAATACATTTCACACAGAAGGAAGGGTTTACATTTTGTTTCTGCCGGGATTTTCTTCATACAACACTGCAGGAGGCTGTGAGTCATCGCAGCCTCAGTGATCGGGTATCCCGATCACAGAGGGGACGGGATAGCGGCAATTGCGGACGGGGAAGTGCGGCGATCGTGGCGGCGGCGGTAAACAAACGTACTGCAAATGCTTATCTACTGCAGAGGCGTAGATAAGCGTTTGCAGAATCCAGAAGTGGTTAATATACAGTGTGTGTGGATTGTTATTGCAAAAAAAAAAAAAAAAAAAAAAAACTATATAAAACTGAAAATAAAAATATGACTCTTTTCTTTGCTACTAATGTTCTATTAATTATCTGTACTACACATACATACATTATATCATAAGGTTTTTTTCCGCTTCGGTGTCACTTTAAGACTTCCTGTAAAGTATAAGGCAGGACGTTTGAATGAGAATGATTGAAAACTTTTGGCTGTTACTGATGACTAACATGGAACTCTACCATTAAAGGATTAGTATACTTATAAAATGGATCAATAGTATATGTATAGTCCATTACGCAAAACTCTCCATCACTGGGTTCCTGAGTATCGATTACCTGTGTAATATGTGGATTTCATATCTGTAATCTATTGTCTGTCAGGTCAGGTCTGATCTAAAGTAACATACACATTTTCAATCCTTGTCGCTCAAAACAACGCTTTGTAAGAAACCAGGGTCCATGTGCAATTAACATTTTCTCCTAAGTGACAGCGCTCTTTCCCAGAAGTCATCCTAAGGAATGTTAAGAGCGATAGTGATTGAACGCATGTGCCAGGCTTTACACTGACAAATATGAGCAGCTCTTTAGTGATCTTGTACAGAATGGCATATACGCCGTATAAATGCAAATGACTGAATATGGATTGGTACCTCCTGGCCGTCTGTAAGGCCGACTCTCCAGCTTCTAGGAACTCTCTCATCCTACAAGGCAACGATGGATCAAAGGCATTGAGGTCAATGATCTTGTCTCCATCTAGCTCCAAGCCAATGTTCTGACCTGCAGAGGAGGAGCTCTGAAACTGGACTAATCTCATCCTGAGCGGTGAAAGGCGAGAGATCCCCCGTCTGGGCGATAGATGGAAAGTCCTGTGGTGGATCAGTCGTAGAGCACCTTGGATCCAAAGTGACATCAGACCTTTAAAATAGAAAATGTTATGAAACTGTAGTACACAAAATAAACCCTGTTATTTCTAACCGTTTCCAAGGGCTTGAAGTAAGCCTGAAATGATTGTGTTACGAAGGCTACCATATTCATTTCATGTCAATTTCCTGACCATCCTTTGGATCCTCTGCCCCTAATACTTCCAGCTCAGGCCTAGAAGAAGTATATGCATCATGATGCGTGAGATAAAAAAGGCCACAGTAATTCGGGCACTAGAATATTGCTACTAGAATATTGGTAAAATGACTAATATTATACTCAAATATTAAAGAGAACCCGAGGTGGGTTTGAAGAATATTATCTGCATACAGAGGCTGGATCTGCCTATACAGCCCAGCCTCTGTTGCTATCCCAAACACCCCTAAGGTCCCCCTGCACTCTGCAATCCCTCATAAATCACAGCCATACTGCTGACAAACAACTTGTCAGAGCTGGCTGTGTTTATCTCTATAGTGTCAGTCTGCTGCTCTCCCCGCCTCCTGAAGAACTCCAGTCCCCGCCTGCATCCCTTCCCTCCCTGCTGATTGGAGGGAAGGGACGGGGGCAGGGACCGGAGCTATGCAGGAGGCGGGGGAGCAGCTGAGACTGACACTACAGATGTAAACAGAGCCTCACAGCACGACTGTGATTTATGAGGGATTGCAGAGTGCAGGGGGACCTTAGTGGGGTTTGGGATAGCAACAGAGGCTGGGCTGTATAGGCAGATCCAGCCTCTGTGTGCAGATAACAATCTTTAAACACACCTCGGGTTCTCTTTAAGCACTGGATGATAAGGTTAGTAGAATATTGGTAATTTTACAAAATTTTTACTATAACTGTTTTAGTCCTCTTCTCACACCAACCCACCCACCCTCTACCTAGTCCTAACACTAAAGCCTGGTAAACACCTTCAATTTTGATCGTGTAGGTAAGCTCTCATACTACATGGAGGTAGTCACATTGGCCAGTCACTGGCCAATTTTACCCCTTCTATGTAATATGAGGGCCAACAGATTTGAACCTCCTTAGCGGTAACCACAAGCTACACTCGGGGTAGAAAACTGCAGCTCAGAGCGGTAACCCCGGCCTACACTCGTGGTAGCTGCCAGGAGGTCCATGCAGAGCACTGCGCGCAGCGGGCATTCTCATTCGCCCCCCGGGCGATCCAGACGCTGGCGGTTATTACTCTTCCTGTCCATGGAGGCTCTGCATCCCCCTGGTGAGATCGCCGACTGTAGTCATGACGACAGTCGGCAATCTCACTATAGGGTTACATCGCCACCTGGAGGACGGAGCGAGAACTGTAGGGTTGGATCCCAGGGAGGTAGTGCAGGGGCTGCTCCAGGCTCCCTTGTGGTATTATTTTTTTCTTGCTTTTAGGGTCTAAAAGCTCATGAAAGAATCATACCGCCAGGAAGGTTAATGTACTATGTACAGATTGTGCAGGTAAGCTCTCATACTACTGTACATGGAAGTGGTAAAATTGCCCAATAATTGGACAATCAAAAAGTGAATTCACTCTAATGTCACCCGGCAGGGATCAAGGCACGATCCCTTGAGCAACATTTTGTTGATGGACCTGCAGGCTAGCAATAAGTCCTGTTACTATGGAAGGCGGTGGAAGGCCGATGTGCAGCACACGACAGAGCTGGCTGAGCGTGAGAAAACATTGTATCAGGCAGCATCTGGGCGAGATGATCCAGCATGCCTGATCTCTCGGAAACGTATTGGGGCCACTGTACACACACACACACACAAGAATCTCAGTAGAAGCGATCTTTATCGGTCATCTCAGCTGAGTTTTGTCTAGTGTGTGTACAGACCATCATTCTTCACTGGTAACAGTGCACAGTTCTACAAAAGTCATGGTAATGAGCCCTGCATAATCCACCTGCCGAAACAGTCTGTATGCATGTTGGATTAGTTTGGCTCTTTAATATTAACAAGCTGACGTTGCATTCCAGCAGTTCTGGAGGTGTGTTTACCTATCAGGGAAACCAGAGATGATTTGCATATTCAGCAGTGATGCATCATGGGACACCTCAGAGCTCACTCCAACCTGAATAACTGCAAATACCTTCTGTTTTAAAAAGGCAATTTTTTTTTTAGTAAGGAGGCTTTTTGGTCCTTTGTAGCCCCTTGCACAAGCCTGGAAGTTCTGGTTCACCAATCACCATGAGCTTGCTAGGCAATCAATACATAATCCACCTGTCAGCTACACTCAACTAGCCAGGCTGGCTCAGTCATCCATTAGCCTATGTGTGCAACTCATGCCTCTTATTTTAACTGGAATGAAGACAGGTATGCTTACTGCTTTTGATGTAGGGGGGCAGGGATTACCTTATTGCTGCACTGAGGTAACTGCCCCTCCCTGTGTGCTCTTTACATTAAAGCTATAATTTTTTTTTCATTTCTAAAACTTATGACCAAATAAATACTAGTCTCCATAGGAGTATTGGAGGCTTTACATGAAATTTGCATTAGGCCTCGTTCCGATCAGGGCCGTTTCTGTGCGCTTTTTACAGCGCACTGCCCTGTGCGATCAGCAAGGTATTTATTTTCCCATGTAACTAAATGTAGCTGGTTCACATCTATGCGCTGCACTGAGCAGCGTTACAGAAACGTAGTGTTGCATGCCTTTCTGTGCGTTGAGCTGGAAAGCGCACATCAATGCAAGTGAATGGGTGCGCTTTTTTAGCGCATAGAAGCGCATGCGGTTTTTACCCCTAATTGGAGAAAAAAATACATTTACATACAAAAACAAAGTTTTATTGACAACTGCTGCTGGTACAACAAGCAATACGTGCTTTAAAGAAGCGCAGCGCAACGCACAGAAACGCACACTAAAGCGCACACAAGTGCGTGCATGCGTTTTTTACCACGCGCTTTCACACGTTTTTCAGCGCAGCAGATGTGAACGAGCCCTTAGGAAAAAAAAATAGGTTTGTAGATGACCAGGTAATAATGTATCATGAGGCAGTAGCCAGTGTAGTGCCTAGAGCGAATCCTTGTTTCTATACTGGAGGCATTTCACCCCACTGATTAAGACTTCAAGCATGTTTCTCTACTTTATTTTGACCTCTGTCCACATGCAATTATCCAAGGGGGATTTTCCATATGGATTTAACCCCCATTCCATTTTGCATTAACTATGCATAAAGCAGCTTGTGTCATGTATTCAAAAACATCAATAATATTACAGAAAACAATATAAAGTAACCTGTTGCCATGGATACTATGCACTTGCATCGCTGCAGTAAACACTCTTGGCATGGATCATTAATAGCACATAAGCAGGCAACAAAGTAAGAGTATAGTGAAGGAAAACATGAAACCTATCACAGGACAGCAGTCAGAGGTTGGTGATCTTATGCAGACATTGCTGCACTTAGCCTGACTATAGTCTGAAGACCCCATACACTCAACATAAAAGCATAATTAAACAATTAAACAATTACCTTGCGCTGGAGGGGAATAACTGTCTACTCAGCAGCGTGCAAGAGTGAGGGATCCCTTCAACCCTCAATTTTCAACTGAGTTACACTTCAAATTTATTCAAGCACGCGCTCTGTATAAAAGTTAAAAAACTCTTTATTAATTCAAATTCACATAGAAACCATTAGTAACGGAGTTTCCTACCTTCTCTCACACTCACTTCAACCTTCATTCATCCACACCATAGAAGGGCCCTTCTATCAAATATAAAAAATAAATAATATAAAATTAATAGAAAAAAGGGGAAGATATTCTCCTATATATGCAGAAAAAATGAATGAATGAAAAATCTAAAATTATAGAACGTCTGCCAGTTATGAACGTTCTATAATTTTAGATTTTTCATTCATTCATTTTTTTCTGCATATATAGGAGAATATCTTCCCCTTTTTTCTATTAATTTTCTATTATTTATTTTTTATATTTGATAGAAGGGCCCTTCTATGGTGTGGATGAATGAAGGTTGAAGTGAGTGTGAGAGAAGGTAGGAAACTCCGTTACTAATGGTTTCTATGTGAATTTGAATTAATAAAGAGTTTTTTAACTTTTATACAGAGCGTGTGCTTGAATAAATTTGAAGTGTAAAAGCATAATTACTATGAAATGCTCTATGAACATCTCCAAAAAATAGAACAGGAGAGTTCTTTTTGTTAAGGCGGACCTGAACTTAGAACTCCCTCTCTGCTCTAAAAGATAAGAAACAGCATAATCTTTAAAGAAAAGCATTTCTTTATTACAGCTTACAGAACTCCTGCAATACATCGGCAGTGTGTTTACTTCCTGCTTTCATGGAAGCAGACAAAGGGTTAGCCCCGTGTTTACATATTAACTGTGTCTGCAGAGGATTGCTGAACTTCTGTCCTGACACAGCTGAGAGATCAAATTACACTTGTGATTACTTACAGACCAGGCTAAACTCTCTAAAAGCAAGCTTTTTTCCTTGTGTCATTTGCAAGAGTTCAGGTCCACTTTAATATATTTATTGAATTGGTTAAAGACATAGCAAAATAATCATTAGGCTACAGCCTCAGGGATGTCTCTCAGCATCCATGCCACAGGGAGGACAGAAAGTGTGAAAAACTTGCTGATCCCAGGAGCAATGATAGTGGACTACCTTTCTTTCTTGTCCAGTCAGTCACCTTCTTCTGGAACTGGACAGTCATAGGAGATCTTGTAAAGCGACATACAAGTGCTAGATGGAAACCGCACCTGTGCACATGTCAATGTAAAGAGGCCCTTATGTAAGGCTGCCAGAAGAGATTTCACTCAATAAAAAACATCCAAACTGGGGGTGGGCAATCTTTTTGGTCGTGGGCCACAAAGGGATCTTACATTTTACAAAGGCGCCAGACCAGTATAGGTAGCCGATGTAATCCCCCCCCCACCCCGCCCATTACTGGAAGCCGAACTCGCCCCTAGTCTTAGTTGGGCCCCCAGTTCAGGTAGCCGACGAGCCCCCCACCCCTCCCTAGTAGAGGTAGCTAAATTTGCCCCCAGTATTGAATAGCGCCCCCTTCCCAATTTAGGTAGCCGATGAGAATGACCTCCCCCACCCCTCAGCAGAAGTAGCCATATGTGCCACCGGTAATAAGTAGTCCCCTCTCCAAGTAACTAGGTGTGCCCCCATTAGGCAGCCCCATCCCCAGTTTAGGTAGCCAGCTGTGCTCCCAGTATTCGGTAGCCCCTCCCCAGTTTAGGTAGCCACCTGCATTCCCAGATGTGCCTCTCTATTCTTCTCAATGCAGAGTTGTGACCGAACATTAAAGGGAACCTAAACCGAGAAGGATATGGATTTTTCCTTTTAAAATAATACCAGTTGGCTGACTCTCCTGCTGATCCTGTTTCTCTAATTCTTTTAGCCACAGCCCCTGAACAAGCATGCAGATCAGGTGCTCTGACTGAAGTCAGACTGGATTAGCTGCATGCTGGTTTCAGGTCTGTCATTAAGCCACTACTGTAGCCAAAGAGATCAGCAGGACTGCCAGGCAACTGGTATTGTTTAAAAGGAAACAACCATATCCCTTTCAATTTAGGTTCCCTTTAATGAGGTCACTCAACGCACGCCAAGCGTCCACAGTGGCATGTCTCTTTATGTGACCCACTGTCACATGACGAGACACCGATGTAGTCATGAAGATGGGATGCTGGTCACGCGGCTGAAGGGAGATCGACGCTGGAAGCGGAGAGCGGGTGAGTAACCTCATTTAGGCCGGGGATCCCCATATGCTTCTGGAAATTAATGCAATTGCCGGGGATCCCAATATGCTTCTGGAAATAAATGCAATTCCTGAAAGCACAAAGTACTACGTTTTAAAAATCAAGCTCTGGACAAACTGCAAAAATGCCGCAGGAGCTGCGATTGCTTTTTGAGGAAATCACAATTGTGGCAGTAGAACCATCTGCATTGGCTAACGTTATCCTTTCGCTTTTGGAATCGCCAGAGGCTTCCCACCAATGAGTTATTTTAATTTGCTTTAGGATTGCTTTAATATCGATTGCTGCAAATTGGTAGATGACATAAAAGTTTATCAGAGATTTACTGATCCTTAAAGTGGACCTGAACTCAGAACTTCCCTCTCTGCTCTAAAAGATAAGCAACAGCATAACCTTCAAATAAATACATTTCTTTGTTACAGCTCATACAAATTCTGCAAAAATCTGCAGTGTCTACTTCCTGCTTTCATGAAAGCAGACATCGGGTTAACATCCAGTGTTTACAAATTAGCTGAGGCAGCCAGCTACCACAGCTGAGAGTTCAAATTACAGTTGTGATTAGTCAAAGATGAGGGAGCATTAGACAGGCTAAACTCTCTAAATACACACAGGGTGCACTGCTCTATATTTTCCTTCTGTCCAGAGCAAGAGTTCAGGTCCGCTTTAACCACTCCAATTACAAAGGGCCCATTCACACTGAATTTGTTGGGTTCTGTCACAATGGAGAATATCATTGCATCCCAATGTAATGCAATCATATTTCTGTGGTAGCTTTACATTGGAGTAATGCACAGCATGCTGGGCATTTACCAGACTACATGCGCGTGTACATCACTTTTCAGCACCGTTGCATTGATATCACAACACAACATGCATAGTGTGAAAGCACCCTAACTATGTGCATATCCAGCAAAACAGAGACCAGTCCAGCAAACTGGACTCAGATCAGGGGAGGACTGGAACCTTTTGGCCTGGGGGGACAACACAAACTAGAGGCCCGTTTCACGGCATCCCCAGCCCAAAGCCATATCTTTCTTGTGTGCAAATCTTCAAATTGTGATGACTAACAGCCCCAGCCACACACACACACACACACTATGTACCTTATGCCTAACCCCATTTCTCCGCACAATCTACCTGTCTGTGTCTGATGCCTAACCTTAAAGGAGTTATCAGGCTGCTTTTTTTTTTTTTATAAAATTAAGTGTTACTTAGCCAGGGCTCGTCCAGCCCCAAGCTCCCAGCATGTCCCTTGCCGCAGCTCTGCAGTCAGCTGTTCGCTGCCGCTGCCTCCCAACCCCCGGCGATGATGTCAGGCTGACTGCGCCTGTGCGAGCGGCGCTGTCAATCACCGCCACATGGACCAGAGCTTACTGTGCAGACGCAGAACTACTGCGCCTGCGCAGTACACTCCGGTCCATGTGGCGGTGATTGACAGTGCTGCTCGCACAGGCGCAGTACAGGCCGACATCCAGGTCGGACTGGTGCCATCGCCGGGGACTGGGAGGCAGCGGCAGCGAATGGCTGACTGCAGAGCTGCGGCGAGGGACATGCTGGGAGCGTGGGGCTGGAGAAAGCCCCGGGTAAGTAGCACTTATTTCATTAAAAATGCCTGATAACTCCTTTGAACAACCCCCCACACACACACACACACACAAACACAAACCTACCTACCTGGTGATGCCTAACCCCACTCCTGCCCACCCACCATACAAACTACTTGTCTGACACCTACCCCCCCCTCCAACTACCTGTTTGACAGTGCCTAACTGCCTGCCTCCCCCCTCCCCTGCCGCCAATCACACCACAAGAAGAAAAAACGTCCCCCCTCAGGCCAGGGTCAGAATGGAGATGATTATCACACAAAAAAAAACTCAGCGGGCACTGGCCTTGGCAGAGAATTGAAGTTGACAGCAGTAGCAGGCAGGCAGCAAAGTGTGAGTAACTCAGTGACAAGAAGGGAGAAGAAGTACAGAAACAAAATTTATAAAAACCACCTTCTCCTCTGGCAACCTGGACCTGACCTCCTGTCTCCTCAGTCCTACACCTCCTCCTCCTCCACAGCAGCAAGCAGCTATAGGTGGCATCTCCGACTCCCAGCCCCCCCCCCCCCCCCCCCCCCCCCGAGTGTCCGACTCCTCCAGCCAGGACAGCCAGCCACTCGTAGCCGCAGCTCCAGGCCCCCAGCCCCCCCAGCACAGAAAGCTGAAGAGTGATACAGCTCACTCCGACGACACCTCAGAGGCACAGCAGCACAGGGGAGGACTGTGTCCGACTCCTCCAGCCAGGCCAGCCAGCCACTCGTAGCCGCAGCTCCAGCCCCCCCAGCACAGAAAGCTGAAGAGTGAGACAGCTCACTCCGATGACACCGCAGGCACAGCAGCACGTTGCGGGCGGCAATGGCTCCAGGCGGGGGGTGGAGTCAAGCAGGGTCAACCCACCGGGCCGGAGAGGACCTAAGCTATTTGTGTCCTTGTGCCGCTCACATCCACCGCAGGCGCAGCCACGCACAAGGGCACACCACGTCCGGCCGCCTCAGCCCCTTCTTTGATTGGATACTTCAACTTGCCGGGAAATATCGCACGAGGTTGCGATCCCCACTGCGAACCTGTCACCTGTGGTATGTCTGCGGCCGCTGCGTATAGCAGCGGCCGGCCCTAATTACTTAAGATTCGGGCAGCCCGGGGGGCAATTGCCCCCCGTCCCCCTGGGCCAGTCCTCCCCTGACTCAGATCCATTTAAGCTGCCATTGTAATATGAGAGGCAGCTCATTTTGATAGAACAGCTATCAGATTTTGCCACTATTTAAAACTATATGCCACACCAGCAACAGCTGGTAAACTACAAGTGCCAGCCTGTCATGCCAAAGTACACTGTGCCTGCCAGACACAGCCGCTCACTGCAGCTATACGCGAGACATAAATGTATATTTACCACGTGATTTGTCATTGAACAGCCGGTTACCAGGGTGACAGCACAGAGCACCGAAGTCTCCTGGAATCAGACTGTAGGGAAGCTCAGTCTTGTGACCACCTGACCTGGCGTACATAGCACTACATCTCCCAGAGTTCATTGCACGGACTTCAACAACTTTATTTGCCACAGTCAGAGCGTACAATGCATTTTTTGGTTGGCTGGGAAGGGCGGGAAAGCGCATAAATTAAAGGATAGTACGCATTGCAACTTTAGGTTTACAAATTACCACGCACTAAAATGTGCATCAGTACACATATTATACGGTATGAATGTAACGATACGGAATTTGTAATTTATCAGTGTGACCATGACCAGTGCTCTGTACAAGAGGTGTTTAGATTTTTGATGGGTAATTTTAGGTCATACATCCTGCTACCTTACCATGGTGAGGAAGGAGGTAATGTAAAGTCATGATGCCTGGTTGCTGCCTCATTGCATAGCTCCCAACTGTACCTCTTTTGGAGGGACTGTCCCTCTTCCCTCCTCATTTGTCCCTCTTTCTGTGTAAATATTTGTATTTATCTACTGAAAAATGTGTTTGATTATCAGTCTCTAAACTTTATTCCCATCCTTTAAATTGACATATTTATAATTTTCAAATGTTAATATGAAGGAAAATGAAGCAGGATAGAAAAGACCAGTGTGGTTTGAGTTATAACAACCATTTTTTCTTATGAAATCTTTATGGTATTCATGACTTAGATGAGGCTACAGCCTGCTCTCCCCCTTCCTCCTTTGTGATTGCACACACAGCTCCCTGTCACTGCGGACTGCGGAGCTGATTACACTCACTGATTGACTTCAGTGTGGAGGAGAGGAATGTGCAGCTCCTCCCACCGCAGACTGAGGACGGCCGGAGAGGATAAGAGATACAGTCAGACACGTGGAGCTGAAGCTGTGAGTGCCAGGAGATGCTGCTGCTATAGGAGAGGTGCTGTCACTGCTGTGTGTGTATGGATGCAGTGTGTGTACATGTATGACATGTGTGACGTGATGTGTATGCATATAGTGTGTGTGTGTGTCGTCTCTGGGATCTGTGTGTATACAAAGCAGGTGTGTGTATGTAAAGTATATAGTGTGTGTGTGTTGTGATCTGCGTGTATATATAAAGTATGTATGTATGTATATTGAGTATGTATGTACTGTATACAGAGCATGTGTGTGTATGTATATAGTGTGTGATGTGATGTGATGTGATCTGCGTGTATATATAGAGCATGTATGTATGTATATAGAGTATGTGTGTATGTACTGTATACAGAGCATGTGTGTTAGTATATAGTGTGTGTGTGATGTGATCTGCATGTGTATAGAGAGAGAGCATGTGTGTATGTATGTACGTCTATATAGAGTATGTATGTATGTATGTATACAGAGCATGTATGTATGTACATAGAGCATGTGGGTGTATGTATGAAAAACTGCATCCCCCCTTCAGTGTAACACCCCCTCCCTTAACCCCATAGCAAGCATGGGCAATACACCTCCACGCTTCTTCTGCACTAGTTGTCCTGCCATAACCCTGCCCCCCTCCCCCACCTGTCCCTTATAGACCTGACCCACCCTTCTCTTAACTGCTTAAAGTAGTACTGTGGGGCAAAGGAGAAAAAGAGTTGAACTTACCTGGGGCTTCTAATGAACCCCCGCAGACATCCTGTGCTCACGCAGCCACTCACCAATGCTCCAGTCCCTGCCGCCGGTTACTTCTGGAAATTGCCACTGTCGCCTGTACGGCCTGCGCAGTATGCTCCCGGGGATGTCAGTGGGGGTGAAGAGAAGCCTGCGCAGGCACAGTAGTTTTGCGACTTAAAAGCTGCAAATTACGGAAGTGAACCGGAGGCGGGGCCGGAGCACTGGTGAGTGGCTGCGCGGGCACAGGATGTCTGCGGGGGACCATTAAAAGCCCCAGGTAAGTTCAACTCATTTTTCCCCTTTGCGATCTACAGTAAATAACAAGCTTACATCCCCCTAGTGACCAGGCTATTTTTTAAAATTCAGGCCACTGCAGCTTGCTGCAGGGCCATACAACTTAGCACGCAATTAAATCTTGCCCCCTTTTGTTGCTACCAACAGAGCTTTCTGTTGGTGGCATCTGATTGCTGCTGAGATTTTATTTATTTTTTTTAAATAAATTCACGTATTTTAAATGATTCACCCACCCTCCCTTCCCACCGGAG
The DNA here is from genome assembly GCF_040937935.1 of Hyperolius riggenbachi. Classification (NCBI taxonomy): domain Eukaryota; kingdom Metazoa; phylum Chordata; class Amphibia; order Anura; family Hyperoliidae; genus Hyperolius; species Hyperolius riggenbachi. The sequence goes on along the minus strand of NC_090648.1, from coordinate 120,113,994 downwards.
AGCCAATCAGAGCTGATCACCTCTCATAGGCATCAGCCTATGAGAGGGATCTTCTTGTGGCACACTCGAGGGGACAGCTCAGTTACAGAGCTGTCCCCCGTACAGCGCTGCGGTAGATCGCAGGGCTGTACATGTAAATAAACTATTTTTTTTTTAATGTGAAACAGGCTGCCGCCTGCAGGCAACTGATCTCGTAACTCCGCTCCTTCCCCAGGACTTGTTGCCAGCCGGCATTAGACGGCCCTGGGGGAGCCACCTTGCGACTGCCCATCAGCGTTAGTCGGTCGCAAGGAGGTTAAAGTGTACCTGATATAATAGGTGTATTTATACTTACCTGGGGCTTTTTCCAGCCCCATGAAGTGTGTGGGCTCACTTGCAGCCTCTCCGTTCACTTGATATTCCCCGGTAATCTGGTCAGTCACAACCAGTCATGTGCATCTGCATATACGCAACCCAGCCACTACCGCACATGTGTGTAATGCTCCCCGCTGCAGGAGCACTACATAGGTAGATGCATGGCACAGAAGAGCGCGGCCAGCCAGATATTACCAGGGGGAGCATATCAAGTGAATGAAACAGCTGGCTAGGGAGCCCCCACACCTCATAGGGCTGGAGGAAGCTCCCCAGGTAAGTATAAATACACCCATTAATGCTGCCTCTATGAGACCCAGATTGAGCCTAATGCTAGGTACATACTAAACAATTTTCTGACTGATTTACTGTCACATTTACTATTTCTGTTCTGATTTCCGGTAGATTTTCCATAGAAGTGAACAGAAAATCTATCGGAAATCAGATCGGACCGGTTGGAAATAGTCGATCTGACAGTAAATCTGTCAGAAAATTGTATAGTGTGTACCAAGCATTAAAGGTCAAGTGACCTGAGAGAGGGATAAGGAGGATGGCATATTGATTTCCTTTAAAACAAAGCCAGTTGCCTGGCTGTCCAGCTGAGCTTTCTGGCATTAGTAGTGTCTGCATCAAACACCCGACACAAGCTTGCAGCTAATCTTGTCACACTTCTATGCTGGGTATGCACAATACATTTTTCCGCTCGATAGATGGATCTGATAGATAATTCCTGTCATGTCCGATATTCCTTCTGATCGATTCTATTTGTCATAGAAGTGAATGGAAAAAGATAAGAAAAACAAGCGGAAGATAAGAGAATTGAGTGGAGAATTGAGCGGATAAAACGAACGGGTTGAAAAATCGAGCGGAAAAATGTATCGCGTGTACCCAGCATTAGTCAGAAAACTCTGATCTGCATGCTTGTTCAGGGGCTGTGGCTAAAACTATTAGAGGTAGAGGATCAGCAGGACAGCCAGGAAATTTGTGTTGCTTCAAAGTAAATAAATTATGGCAGCCTCCATATCCCTCTCAGGTCAGTTGTCCTTTAAAAAGTCTGTGACACACCACTCCCACTTTTAGACCACACCCCTCAGGCCACACCCACAAGCCGGTATTTTTTCACCATAAAGGTGGCAACCCTGATGACTAGGGGTGTGTCGGGGGTGTGATCAGGGGTGTGGCAGAGGCGTGGCTTAAGTGTCCCTCTTCCTCATTGCAAAAAATTGGGAGGTATGTAATTGTTTCTCTCCAAGGATGAGACCCTCCCTGTGTAATTGCCAATCCTACCTAATAATATACAAGTGTCCCTGCGTCAGTGCTTTTGCGCTACTGCGCATGTCCTGCACTGAAAGCCGTTTGGGACAGGCCAGGGGGTGGGCGCGCGAACGGCGTTGTCAGACCTAGAGCCCATTTTTAAACGGCTTAGGTCACTAGTCTATAGCATATGAGCCAAATGTATGCTTCATTATTTAGGCCCGGTTCACATTAGCGTTGTTTTCCGGAACGTAACCGGAACGTACACTGTACAAACGGAACAGATGTGAATGGTTCCAATGTTAACCTATGGATCCATTCACATGCGTCCGTTGGTACGGATACGTTCCGGACCCCGGGCCTAAAAATTGCTGCAGGCCCTAATTTTCCGGACCGTTCTGCTTAGCGGACGGATCCGGACAAAAATACAGCAGCAATGGGAAACGGAACGTTTCTTCACACTATTTCATCCACGGGGGATGGGGGCATGGGCGAATGTAGTGACGGGAGGGTGCAGCACCCGGGCGGGTGGGCTAGGAAGGGTTTATACATACTTAATCTTCCATAGCAGCCGGCGGTAGAGGCTTCTGTCTTCTTCCACACATGACGCGTCATGTGACTAGTCACATGACGCGCTGTGAAGTCACAGCGGAAGAAGAGGAGCCCTCTATTGCCGGCTGCTGCAGAAGATCAGGTATGTATATGCTGAGTGAAAACGGATCCGATCAATCATTGATCAGATCCATTTTCATATGTGAACCAAGCCACGGACTGAGCCATCCGGATCTGGTGAAGCGGATACCGGATCCGCTTACCGGATCCTTTTGGCTTATTTTGCAGATGTAAACCGGGCCTATGGTTCACACACGCTGGTACAGTTTTGTATGGCTTGATTCACACATAAAATCTTTACATTTCCGGTGCTCCAACGAAACAGCCTTCCTGGTCTTGCCAGTTTTGCATCAATTTTCTATCCTTTTTTAAAGGACACCACAACCGAACGGTTGTGGTAAAATTGACTGCAGCACTGTGTAGGGTATAAGGAGTACATACCTTCCGTGCCTCCAGCCCCCCTCCGTCTGCCGCTGTTCTTAGTTTATAAATGCCGGTGTCCGGCGACTTTCCTGAGCCTTACCCCGGACATACTGCGCCCTGTGTGCGCAGTATGTCCTTCCCCCTTGCTTCTGGCCGGCGCATAGTGCAAGGCTCAGAAGCACGCTGTCCCCTTTCTGCTGCGTGTGCGCTCCATTACACCGAGCGTCACATGATTAGCAAACCACCCACTACTTGACAACCACCTGACTACATTTTTGATGTATGGAAGCTTGCCAGCCAACTGCTGCATTTCCCCTTTTTCACTGCTCCGTTGCCATTTGTAATGCCAGTAATCAGTAAGTAACGTAATGGGGCAATACAACTACACACAGATACGAAAGGACTATGAATATTTGCATTATTTTACCCTCCTGAAATGTCTTTTCTTTTAGCCACTGGACTGAGGATGACATCTAGATATTGCCAAAATTGTCCCAATTCTTGCCACTTTATAAATGAACAACCTTTAATATTCATCTTTAATGAATGCTGACTTTCATTCAACTACTCAGGCTGTCTCAATGTATGACCCTCATATTATATACAGTATATGTAGAGACAAGGTCCATCAGTATGTCCGGTCTTTCTATTACAGGACATTCTTTATTGTGCCATTAACCACGAAAAGTCCAACAATAGTTTTGGGAGCCTCCTAGGGTCTCCCTTTCTCAAGTTGTGTGGGTAAGCTGGTATGCTGATGGACTTTGTCTCTCCATGTTTCCCATGACACTGCCTACCGGTATGTCACACCGTCAACAGAGGCGCCAAAAGAGTCAAACAAGTTAAAATCGCTAAGGAGGCAGTGGTGGACTTACCTCCGTGATGCAGACATGAAAATGTCAATTTAAAGAATAAATACATTTTTTGACATACTCCAAAAAAAGTATTTTGGAGTATGTCAATAAATGTATGTATTCTTGAAATTGACAGTTTCATGTCTGTTTTAAGGAGGTAACTCCACCACTGCCTCCTTAGCGATTTTAACAATTTTAGCTTGTTTTACTCTTTTGGTGCCTCTGTTTACTGTTTACAATACTTGTGTCCACCCCTGGTGGAGGGGTGTTACCCCTTTGTTCCGATTTACGGAGAGCGACTTCTTAATCCTGAGTGAGGTCAGGTCTAATCTCCCCACCTGCATTTACCGTGGTTGCCTTGAAGGTAATCTTGGTTTGTGAGCATTCTACTTACTACTACTTACTATTACTACCAGTACTGTACATACACGTGTTTATCTCATCATGTCACATGCAGGGCTGTGGAGTCGGTCCAAAAATCCACCGACTCCGACTCCGACTCCTCAGTTTAGGATTCCACCGACTCCGACTCCGACTCCACGACTCCGACTCCTCTAATTTGCATATTACAATTTTGTTGATTAAAAGTATGTAACATGAAATTCGTCTCATAACTGCCAACGCTTAGGAATTTTACAAGACAACTGAAGTGAGAAGGATATGTAGACTACTATATTTATTCCCTTTAGACTAAAACTAGTCCTTAGTAATAGTACTTGTAAAAGGTACAAACCGGAACAAAGAACATCTATCAGGCCCTAGGCAATGTAAGTGTGGGTACATGTAAGAATGATGTGCAGGTACTCTGCAGGGGAATGAGGAGATTGTAAACAGACAACACCTCTGTGTTCAATGTGCACAGCATTCTCAGTGGATTCCCTGCAGCTCTGTGGGGAGTGCATATGTAGAGTATAGTACTACTGTGTAACAAAGTAAACCTGAGACAGATGAAATTAAAGTTTTATACATACCTGGGGCTTCCTCCAGCCGCCTTCAGGATAATCAGTCCCTCGTTGTCCTCCTCCACCACCTGGATCTTCTGCTATGAGTCCAGGTACTTGAGCCAGTCTGGCGTAGTGCGCATGAACACACTCCACCGCTAGGAGCATACTACACCTGTGCAGCACTATTGCGCAGGTGCAGAATGTTCCTGGCTGTGGAAGTGGCATGCGGCCGGACTGCGCTGACTGGCTGAATTACCAGGACTCATAGCAGAAGATCCGGGTGGTGGAGGACAGTGAGGGACTGATTAGCCTGAAGGGGGCTGGAGGAAGCCCCAGGTATGTATAAAACTTTACTTTTCATCCTTCTCAGGTACCCTTTAATTTGTAGTCACCAAACCAAATTTTAATAACATATCAAATTATTTGATTTCATCAGCAAAGGGAGTGCATACATTTGCATAAATCAGCATCAGTGCAGAATTATTTCCATCTGATTGACCATCTCTATTAGTGACACAGCTACACATCAGGCTTTATTCTTACAGCATAGATGTTATTTAGTATATATAAGAGATTCCTGTGTACGCATCATATATACAGTCACAATCAGATATGTATATCTGACCTTAAAAATACGGGGACTGCTTTATTGAAGCAGCACAAGTAACTAATTTTGATTGGTTTATTTCATTTTTGTGGACTAAGCACAGCTATTACTGTATATATACTGTATATATACATTATTTTTAATGACTATTATCTGAGAAATAGAACATTTTATCATATTTTCTATTTTAATTACAGTTACAAATTCATTAGGAGTCGGAGTCGGTGCATTTTTTCCCGACTCCGACTCCGACTCCAGGCACCCAAAATTGCCCGACTCCACGACTCCGACTCCACGACTCCGACTCCGACTCCACAGCCCTGGTCACATGTCACCTCAGGTACACTTTAACTTTACATTCTATACTAGTACATACTACACTATATTGGGATCTCGATGTCTCCATTTTGGTATGTCATACCGTCGAGCATCCAGAAAGATAACGGTGTGCCTGCTCTGATCCTGCTTGCATCATATTATATACAGAAATATCATTAAACTCCTGTACTACAGCAAGTTAATGCTTTGTTAATAAAAGTCACAAGAGTTAGACTTTATAATATCTATTTGTTTACCGTATTTGCCACTGTATAAGATGTTCCGGAATACAAGACACACCTAGGGAAAAAAGATATAGTAAACCTAGTGCATCTATGGTCCAAGAGCGTCTTGTAGAAGTTTTATCCCAATGATTGTGTCCTTCTGTGTCCCCATGTGCTCCTTTCTGCCCCCTGTGTGTCACATTTTGTCCCCAGTGTATCCCTTTTATCTCCTGTCTCCAGTGTGTCCCCTTCTGTCCCCACTGTGTCACCTTCTGCCCCCAGTGTGTCCCCATTTGCTCCCCCCCTTTGTGTGCTGCTCTGCCCCCATGCCTCTCACTCCTCTCCTGTATGGTCCTCTGCCCCATCTGTATAAGTATGGAGAAGCAGCAGCAGTGGCTCACCTCGTCTACAGCTCCTGCAGCAACAGGAGACCTCTTCTCTTTAGCGCAACTCCCCCTAGTAACGGCCTCTGCTGATGATGCGATCAGCAGAAGCCAACACTAGAAGGAGCCGTGCGGAAGAGAAGAGGTCTGCTATAGAGGAGGTAAGCTGCTGCTGCCACTTCTCCATACTTATACAGGTGGGACAGAGGAACATACAGGAGAGGAGCGCGAGGCACGGGGTGCAAAGCAGCACACACGGGGGACAATGTAGGGAGTCCCTGATGTCTTGGCGGTTCATATCGGCGGGAGTTTGTAAGTTGGGCATTCCTTGCATCTGCCATATAAGATGCAGGGACTTTTCCTCCTTTTTTGGAGAGAATAAGAAAATACGGTATATGTTCTGCTGCCAATCGCTGGACAAATACCTCTCAGTACATAGGCGGCCAGCTCTCCTCGATATATATGCGACATCTCGCAGTTTGTATGGCTGAGGTAGATGCTGTGGCTGCATGTGATCTTGGAGTGTATGTATCAGCCGGCCTGGTGTGATGTTTTGTATGGGAATTTTTTTTTTTTTTTATTGTTTAATTTTATGATTTTTTTGTAATAAAGCATTAACTTGCTTGTAGCACAGGTTTTATTCTATATTTTTATTTGGTTGGCAGGCTAGGGGGTTGCTCCTGCTTTTTACTCCTTGCAGCTTGTGTGAGAGAGAGGTGCGGGGCAAAATTACTGTAATTGTTTCTCTCATTTTATATATAGTTATTGATTTAAAAAAACATATTCTGTGGTATAAAAATCTGAAATAAAAATGTGGCGCAAGCAAAAGTAATTAAAAAAAGGATTTTAAAGGAACTTAAAGGGCCACCGAAGTGAGAGTGATATGGAGGCTGCCATATTTATTTCCTTTTTACCAATGCAAATTGCCTGGCTATACTTTGTTCCTCTGCCTCTTCTTTTAGCCATAGACCCTGAACAAGCATATGCAGATCAGGTTATTGTCAGATCTGGCAAGATTATTGCATGCTTGTTTCTGGTGGTATTCAGACACAACTGCAGCCAAATAGATCAGCAGGGCTGCCAGGCAATTGGTATTGTTTAAAAAGAAATAAATATGCAAGCCTCCCTATTCTTCTCACTTCAGTTGTACTTTATGGTTAGCAGATATCAGGTTATCCCCTCCAGTAATGGGCAAACCTGACTAATTAGCGGTTAAGGAACTACAAGTCCCAAATGCATTGCAGGAGTCTGACAGCCACAGTCATTCATAAAGGCAAATGCATTGTGGGACTTGTAGTTCCTTAAAGAATACCCGAAGTGGCATGTGACATGATGAGATAGACATGTGTATGTACAGTGCCTAGCACACAAATAACTATGCTGTGTTCCTTTTTTTTCTTTCTCTGCCTGAAAGAGTTAAATATCAGGTATGTAATTGGCTGACTCAGTCCTGCTTCAGACAGCAAGTGACAACAGTGTGACCCTCACGGATAAAAAAAAAGTCCCCTTTTTATCTCTTTCTTGCTCCCAGAAGCCATTTTCTGCTAGGAAAGTGTTTTATAGTTGGAATTTCTTATCAGTGATGATCACACTGTAGTCACTTCCTGTCTGAGTCAGGACTGTGTCAGCCACTTACATACCTGATATTTAACTCTTTCAGGCAGAGAAAGAAAAAAAAGGAACACAGCATAGTTATTTGTGTGCTAGGCACTGTACATACACATGTCTATCTCATCATGTCACCTTGGGTATCCTTTAACAGCTGGAGAGCCAAGTTTGCCTATCTATGCGACCCAAAAACAATATTCAGAAGTGAATTTGCTTACCTGTAAAGTGATCCAATCTGTACAATCTGTTATTTTTTTTTTCACATTTGCAGGGCATTAGGTAATGTCATTAGTTCAGTGTGCTCCATGAAGCACTGCAAGCATTTATCAAGACAAGACAAATAACATTTATATTGGGCTTTTCTCCTGGTGGACTCAAAGCGCCAGAGCTGCAGCCACTAGGGCCCGCTCTATAGGCAGTAGCAGTGTTAGGGAGTCTTGCCCAAGGTCTCCTACTGAATAGGTGCTGACTTACTGAACAGGAAGAGCTGAGCTATATGAATGTGTTATCAGAGCTATATAATATCTGCATGTACCAATTGCTCCCATAAATTCGGAGCCCTGTTGTACGAGACCACTGGAGGGTTCCTAAACTGCTCAATCTCAGGAAGGCTGTCAGTTAATAAGTGCCAATGTCGTTCGAGATGCGTAATAAGTTCTTACAAAGAGGGTATCCTTTTGAGATGATGGAGAAAGCTGGTGATAGATTGCCTAGTGATACCATACAGCATAGACCGCCGAGGGAATGACAGTACCAGCATCCCCTTCATCACTGGATATAACACTCATGGATACTCAAAAGAAAAAATGCTTGGCCCTACTGACAAGTGTTTATTGCTGGTGACAAGCTCACATCAATCCATCACAGAATTAGCTTCGTCTGAGGCACTAGAGCCTCGGAAGAAGCTAATCCTAGCAAATCGGTCGTGAGGCCATGCACCTAGCAGTTACCCAAGACACCCCCACCCTGCTGAGCACGATAAGTATCATCGGTTTGTATTTGAGAAATGTCTGTGATGGATTGATGATGTCACCAGCAATAAACACTTGTCAGTAGTGGCAAGCACTCTTTTTCTTTGGAGTATCCATGAAGGTCCGCACTGTTTGCTTTGAGCACACTGACTGTGCGACTAGAGGCACGATACTACTTGTGTCACTCATCCTGCAGCTAACGTTTCTGTGTGCCTGCCATTTTCTTTGTTGAGACTAGAAGATATAACACTGCTAGAAATAAAATCGCCAAGATCATTAACTGACATTGGCACTTATTGCCTTATAGCTTCCCTGATGGTGCCCATACACGATACAATAAAAACGTTTACTTTTCCTGTTTATTCGATCTAAACAATCAAATCGATTGAAAGTCGAAAATAATTTTTTTTTTTTCTGATCAAGAAATTCGAACGATTATCCTGTTTTTTCGAGAAAAATCTGATCGGACATGCTGGCAAAATGTTGATGATTGTGTGTTGTAATTGTATCATGTATGTTACATTGTATGAAACGATCTTTTAGATTTAAATTGTTAGAAATGTTTCAAAGTTTTTTTTATCTTTATTTGTATTATTAAAAAGTAACATGATTGAAGATTTAATGTTTTATTTCTTTGTTCTAATCATTGTTGTGTTGTGAAAAGTTGCATTATCCATTCGTAGATAATTATGAAAATCCTCTGGATTATTCTCCCTTAATTCTCTTAACAGTGTCATATTGGAATATTTCTCTTTATCTAATAGCCAATTTTTGCACCATTTCATTTTCTGTTTTTACTATAATAATAATGTCTCAGCGAGCTCCACCCCTAATACACCTTATACAATCCAGTGGGTATGCTGCAAATTCAAATGTCACACCAACATATAGAGAATATAAAAAACACAAAATTTGCGCTGCCTCACAGTCCACTAATAGCAAGGAACGGACCAAAGGGAAGTTCTTGGCCTCGTAGCCACAAACGGCGTAGCTGATCGTCTTCAGTCAACCTCAGACAGAAGAAAAACAAGAAAAAAATTCATCGCATAGCCTATCAATTCAGACTTGATCCACCACCAGCTATGGCCCGTGTGATTTTTAGAGGGTATCACCTTCTTCCTGTGTTCCACCACCCGCAGGGATTGCCCTCACCTTTGGCTATAGCTGCCCAGACCTCACAGACAGCAACCAGCACATATAGGTAACCACAAAGACCTGGCTTCTCCTCGTTTCAGACCAATGGAGGAGACGTCCTCATGACATTTTATGATAAGCCTGACTCTTTTTTTATGCTTGTGAGTAGTACTCTTTTTATATTGTTCTTAATAAATGATTTTACACCATTTCAAGCCTGTTCAGTTGCAGTGGGCTGCATTATACTTATGCGTGGAGGAGACATATACTAGCCAGCACTGCTGTGTGGAGGACCGCTTACCAATGTGTTTTGTGGCTGTCTATGACTGGGGAAGCATAGAATAAAGGTGAGCACGGTCCTGCTGGGTGGTGGTACACCTGTTTGTGGTAGAGGTGGTCCCTATAAATCCATAGGCATAGTGGATAGTGGGCTTTGATCCCGCTTGAAGAATCTGCATAGCAGCCTACGCAATGATATGTATTTTATCTCTTTAATCCTGGAATCGTGAGCCATCCCATTGGTCTGAAACGAGGAGAAGCCAGGTCTTTGTGGTTACCTATATGTGCTGGTTGCTGTCTGTGAGGTCTGGGCAGCTATAGCCAAAGGTGAGGGCAATCCCTGCGGGTGGTGGAACACAGGAAGAAGGTGATACCCTCTAAATATCACACGGGCCATAGCTGGTGGAGGATCAAGTCTGAATTGATAGGCTATGCGATTAATTTTTTTCTTGTTTTTCTTCTGTCTGAGGTTGACCGAAGACGATCAGCTACGCCGTTGGTGGCTACGAGGCCAAGAACTTCCCTTTGGTCCGTTCCTTGCTATTAGTGGACTGTGAGGCAGCGCAAATTTTGTGTTTTTTATATTTTTTTATTTTCATTTTCTGTTTTTCCTCATCAAGGAGAGTCCATAGATACAATGCAAATGCAATTTTGGCCATTTTCCTGTTAGTTAATAGAGCCATTTGTAATTGCTCTGTGGTAAAAATTCCCTCAGCACAAAATAAACAAAAAAAACAAAACACAAAACACTGTGAGGTAAAACACACCTATATAGTTTCTCTGAGGTAATATTAACGTCACAATAAATAAATTGAACCACTCACAGGAAAAATACAGCTTAACCTCCTTGGCGGTAATCCCGAGCTGAGCTCGGGGTATGCCGCCGGAGGTCGCCGCTCAGGCCCTGCTGGGCCGATTTGTATTCTGAAAAAAGCAGCACACGCAGCCGGCACTTTGCCAGCCGCGTGTGCTGCCCGATCGCCGCCGCTCCGCGGCGATCCGCCGCGTGCAGCGGCGAAAGTGGGTCCCCCCAGCCGCCCGAGCCCAGCGCAGCCGGAACAAACAGTTCCGGCCGGCGCTAGGGGCTGGATCGGGCGGCTCTGACGTCAGGACGTCGACTGACGTCCATGACGTCACTCCGCTCGTTGCCATGGTGACGAGGAAAGCGAAACAAGATAGGCCGCTCAATTTAATTTAAAAAAAAACCCATTTCAGCCTCCCTGGCAAAATAAATAAACCGCCAGGGAGGTTAATAGACGCTTTGATCAAAAACTGCCGTCTATGTTAACTAAATGAGGTAAAATACAGCTCGAGCTGAAAAAAGAGAATCCGGTTGAAAAAAAGTCACTTCTGATCGAATAAACCATTAGATGGAATACTTTATTTTTTGTCTCGATCTTATTTCTCAATTTGATTTTTCGGCATATTCAATCTTTTTCCCTGGATTTTCAGCCTAATGTTCATGTATGGTACCTCGAAAACAATTATGCAATTTTTTTGATCTAACAGGATAATCGAACGAATGTATCTACAAAAATTGAAAAAATTATACCATGTATGGGCACCATGAGATTGAGAACTTTAGGATCCCTCCAATAGTCCCGTACAAGAGGGCTCCGATTGTATGTGACAGGTTGGTACATGCAGATATGGATATGGGGCTGTCTCAACGACATAGATCCAATCTTACGGGCATTTAAACTGTGTCCATTGCAACTCAGTAATTAACCCCCCTGGCGGTCTAAACAATTCCGCCAGGAGGCAGCGCAGCAGTTGTTTTTTTTTTGTAAATCATGTAGCGAGCCCAGGGCTCGCTACATGATAGCCGCGGCATCCCCCCGCCCGCTTCGATCAGGAAATCCCGTTCAAAGAATGGGATTCCCTGGAGGGCTTCCCCCGTCGCCATGGCGACGGGGCGGGATGACGTCGGGACGTCATTGGGAGTCCTGATCCACCCCTCAGCGCTGCCTGGCACTAATTGGCCAGGCAGCGCACGGGGTCTGGGGGGGGGGGGGGGGGCGTGGCGCGACGGATAGCGGCAAAGTGCTAGCTGCGTGGGGTTACCGCCAAGGAGGTTAAGGGTCGATAAGATATTTAAGGTTAAACAATGCTATACCTGTGATTCTTCTTACATAATATATACCCTTAAGTGCCCCTGTAGATTGTTATATGTGGGACAGACCACCAAAAAATAGAAAGTACGGCTTTGAAATGTTGCTGTGACTGCTGTATGTGTATTTATATGCAATAAAAGAGCAAGATATTGAAGAGAAGTGGATGGTGCCAGTCTACCTTTATCCTTCTACGATTTGATCTGGTGTACTGCCAGACCAACTTGGGCACATCCAATAAGAGAATATAGAGGAGTGTTTCACTGCCAGCGGCTCGTTTCACTGATGTCAAATGCTTTTTAGCTACCAAGCAGAAATTGACACTTGGCGCTTGTGCAAATAAACAGTAAACACATTGAGAGGAACGCTCCTATTCATCTCAGTGAGGGGCGCTGCTGATCCCGTCAGTACAAGATGGCTGCTGGCAGTCGCCCGTGTGAAACAATCCTATAGAGTTGGGTTATGTTGCAATTGATTCCTGGGTACAAAAGGTCACTGAACCATTAAGTGGCACTTTTTTGAAGTTACATTTTCTGTTAAGAAAAAAATAATCTTGAGGTTTAATAATAAATATTATTTTTGCTTTTTTTTTTTTGCATACGAAACACAGCCATAGTTTTGTGCCCAGGAGGAGATGAGGGTAGCAGGTGAGAGAAACCTATGCAGAGAATTCATTCAATAATATGCCATCCCACCCCCCTCTCCCACATATTTGCCACCTTTGTAAAGAAGACCTCCAACCTATTCACAATATGCTTAATTGAAACAATGAAACTTCTTTTGATGATAAAAAAGACAGAACACAGAAAAAAAAAAACTTTATCAATGTCCCTACTGTAATCCAAACCTCTAAGGTCTTCACAAAGTCATTTGTTTGAGCTCCCCATTGCTCATCTTTGTCAGACTGCCACCACTAATCTGACAGTTCCTAATGTGAGCAGCTAGGGAAAGCCCAGTGCCATATTTGGTGAATATGGATATAGAGATTTCTTGGCTAATGGCATTAGAGTCAGGCAGTGGCGTAGCTAGGGAGCTGTGGGCCCTGATGCAAGTTTTACAATGGGGCCCCCCAAGCACTCTATACATAACAATTGATACGGCGCACCAAAACCTGCCAATGGCAACTACAGTGTCAGAGGTGCAAGAAGGGGATGGGAACAGCTTGTTAATAGTTTCTTGCGAGCGCTCTGATGAGATTTCCGGGCTGTATTGTGGAGCGCACACATCACCAGTCAGGTGACCCCCGAAGCCGCACTGATACCCGCGCGAGAAACTATTACAGCAAGTCTTTTCTTTAAACAGATCGCAATCTACTTTTCTATTCACAGGAAGACTGCAAGACAGGTAATTTCACCACATCCTGACACCTCCAACTACTGACGCTACCTCCAGACTGATACTCGGCGTATAAGACAACCCCCCACTTTGCAGAAGATTTTTAAGGGTTAAAAAGTCGTCTTATACGCTGGTATATACGGTACCACTATTCAAAGCATCTATAGAATGGATTATTATGAGCACAGGACCAATAGAGAGCTAATACTACAGTTGAGGGAGGGCCCCTCAGGGCTCCTCTGGCCCAAGGGCACCGATGCGGTTGCTACCTCTGCACCCCCTATTGCTACGCCCCTGGAGTCAGGGTTAGTTAAGCCAGAAAAGGGCGATGGAGAGATGATAACTTTGACTTGAAAACTTTAACTCAGGATTGAACTTCATCCGAGTCAGTAATCGACACCCTCCTTCTCACAGCCTTTTCTTGAATAGTTTACCCAGGAGGTCTCTGTGGCTGATAATGCTGATAACAGTTCTCTGTCTGTCAATTTCGTTGCATTGTGGGAAATAACAGCCGTTTCCAAGCAAGCTGTATTTCCCTCTCTGTATGTGTGTATATATACAGTGGGTTGCAAAAGTATTCGACCCCCTTGAAGTTTTAAGCATTTTGTCATATTACTGCCACAAACATGAATCAATTTTATTGGAATTCCACGTGAAAGACCAACACAAAGTGGTGTACACATGAGAAGTGGAACGAAAATCATACATGATGCCAAACAATTTTTACAAATAAATAACTGCAAAGTGCTGTGTGCATAATTATTCGGCCCCCTTTGATCTGAGTGCCGTCAGTTGCCTATAGACATTACCTGATGAGTGCTAATGACTAAATAGAGTGCACCTGTGTGTAATCTAATGTCAGTACAAATACAGCTGCTCTGTGAGGGCCTCAGAGGTTGTTTAAGAGAATATTGGGAGCAACAACACCGTGAAGTCCAAATAACACACAAGACAGGTCAGGGATCAAGTTATTGAGAAATTTAAAGCAGGCTTAGGCTACAAAAAGATTTCCAAAGCCTTGAACATCCCACGGAGCACTGTTCAAGCGATCATTCAGAAATGGAAGGATTATGGCACAACTGTAAACCTACCAAGACAAGGCCATCCACCTAAACTCATATGCCGAACAAGGAGAGCGCTGATCAGAAATGCAGTCAAGAGGCCCATGGTGACTCTGGATGAGCTGCAGAGATCTACAGCTCAGGTGGGAGACTCTGTCCATAGGACAACTATTAGTCATGCACTGTACAAAGTTGGCCTTTATGGAAGAGTGGCAAGAAGAAAGGCATTGTTAACAGAAAGCATAAGAAATCCCGTTTGCAATTTGCCACAAGCCATGTGGGGGACACAGCAACCATGTGGAAGAAGGTGCTCTAATCAGATGAGACCAAAATAGAACGTTTTGGCCAAAATGCAAAACGCTATGTGTGGCGTAAAACTAACACTGCACATCACTCTGAACACACCATCCCCACTGTCAAATATGGTGGTGGCAGCATCATGCTCGGGGGGTGCATCTCTTCAGCAGGGACGGGGAAGCTGGTCAGAGTTGATGGTAAGATAGATGAAGCCATATACAGGGCAATCTTGGAAGAAAACCTCTTGGAGACTGCAAACGACTTGAGACTGGGGCGGAGGTTCACCTTCCAGCAGGACAATGACCCTAAACATAAAGCCAGTGCAACAATGGAATGGTTTAAAACAAAACATATCCATGTGTTAGAATAGTATTGACTCAGGGGGCTGAATAATTATGCACACCCCACTTTGCAGTTATTTATTTGTAAAAAATGTTTGGAATCATGTATGAGTTTCGTTCCACTTCTCACATGTACACCACTTTGTGTTGGTCTTTTATGTGGAATTCCAATAAAATTGATTCATGTTTGTGGCATGGCAGTAATTTGACAAAATGTGGAAAACTTCAAGGGGGCCGAATACTTTTGCAAACCACTATATATATATATATATATATATATATATATATACACACACACACACACACACACGCACGCACGCACGCACACACCCAGCATCCTTTTAGCCTATTATTTCTTGATCTATCTACTACTTTTTACCTTCTCATTTTTCAATGTATTGAGGGGATGGAGGTTTTGATACATACTTACCTAAGTAGTAGTCTCTGGGTAGTTCAGAGGCTTCCAATGCCCCCTTGAGCCCACTGCCGCTGCCTAGGATCCTCTTCTTTGTGGTTGTGCATGCCCAGTGGAACAAAGCTGCTGGTGCACGTAAGGAAAAGCTGTGCATGAGTGGCTTCATTCTGCTGGGTTTGCATGGCCCATACTCGCGCATGCCCAGCACAGATGTGCCCATGTGATGTGAAGCAGGGCCACAAGAACATACTCAACAGGCTCTTGTCGGATATTTTCAAAGGGACCCTCTGCTGGAACTGAGGGCTGAAGGACAATCCGGGAAACATCTGGATTATCCAGAGGCTTCCTACGTTGTTTTACTTTTATTTTGCTTCAGGTGCGCTTTTAATGAAGGGACAGGAGTGCATTAAAGCCTATTGGGATCCACCAGTCAAGCATAAGAATTCATTTTTTTCTCACAAACTCTTAATTGTTTCTTTCTTTAAAGTGGTATTGTCATCAAATTTCATCTATAGTCTGAAGCATTAAAAGCAGCGTACCATTAACTGCTAAAACCATCTGACGGTTTTTCAAGGGTTAAAACACATGCTTTACACTTCATACACATGTCCAATTTAATGCGCAACCAACCGCACAACATGACAAACCACACAACCTGTTTACCTGACAAGTCACACACGCAAACTAACTAAACAACCAACTCGCTTAAATACTATGTATGCAAGCTACATGACAAACTTCACAACATGTCCTCATTCAAAAACAACAAAATCGTTCAAAGACTTGTACACACATTCCAACCTGCCTGATAGTTGGGCAGATTGGTCCACTGGTTGGATCTGGCAAACAACCTGTTATCAGTTGGTCATCTGGTTGTTTGTCAGCTGTACACACACACAACTTATCTTCCAACAGACAAGTTTAGAATATAGTTGGACAGATTGTTGGTAGGTGTGTATGAGCCTCAAGTTGCTAATTGATAACCCTGCCTTTGCTGGGCCGACATCAGAGCAGTCTTAGGCCACATACACACATCAGACTATAGTCTTTGGACAATGAAAGATCACAGACCAATTTTACTACCTTTCATTTAGCATGAGAGCATACTCTACACAGTCTATTATATTGAGCTGAACTCCCCATCAGATAAACATCTTTGCAAGATGCTGTATACAATGATGCTGTACACATGCAACAGATCATTATATGCAAAAGATCAGTTCCTGCAAAAAATCTGTTTCTGCAAAATGCATTCATAGTCTATGATATCTGCAGATCTCATACACATTTTGTTTAACGGGCATTCATCTGCAGATCAGACAATCATCTGCAGATCCAAAGATCCATCCTGGTGGATCTGATCTGCAGATGATTGTCCGTTAAACAAGGTGTGTATGAGATATGCAGATATCGTAGACTATGAATGCATTTTGCAGGAACGGATCTTTTGCAGGAACTGATCTTTTGCATGTGTACAGCATCTTGCAAAGATTTTTATCTGATGAGGAGTTCAGCTCAATAGAATAGATTGTGTAGAGTATGCTCTCATACTACATGGAAGGGGGTAAAATTGGTCTGTGATCTTTCATTTTCCAAAGACTTTTATCTGATGTGTGTAACCACCTTTACAGGATTATATATTCATGTTTTAGTGTATTTAATGCTATAGAGGAAAAACATTTTTTTTGATGACTAACACCTTAAATTTTCACTTGGAATATGTTCCCACAGGTGCCCCAAAATTCTATAGCCAACTATAAACATATTTATCTGTATACTCCAGAGTTGTGAACCATACATTTTATTTTTATTACATTGAGCAAAAATAATAACAAAAAAATATATTTAAGAAGGCCATACACTTATTGATTTTTCCTGGCAGATTGATACCTGATCGAATCTTTTAGAAATCGACCAACCTTCCAGCCCAATCAATTTCATTTGAAAATCGATTAAATCCCTCGATCCAACTAGAGGGAAGATATCAGCTGATCGACGGTGGATTGGGAGCGGCAGCAGATTGAAGGCCCAGGGCGTTGCACTGCATCGAAAAGTTCAACATTGTGGTTCGATAGATTTTTGATAGATTTCATTTCATCGATTAAAAATCTATGCTTAGTGCGTGGAATAATTAAATCTCTCTCTGATCAGATCTGACTTGAGAGGGATTTAACTTATGGTCAAATCTGGTGGTCATCTATAAGTGTATAGCCACCATTGACAGCAGCAAACAGGCCTGACAGAAGAGCTAAGTGACATATTGCATGAATGGGGCCTTGAATAGAACATGCACAAAATAAAACTGTAGATGTGGGATCATTACCATTGTTGGTAATTCTTCAACACAAAATAACGATAAAAACTAAAAATTAAATGAATGTTCCAATGAAATGCAGATGAAGACCTCGTCTTTACCCTTCCAGTGCCAGAGTGGTTGGCGTGAAGCCGACCTTCACCCTTCAGTACAGGAAGAGTCCACCAGGTGTCCTTCTGCAGAGTTTAGATGTGTGGTTGCAACGTAGGATTTGGCAGGTCTTTAGGAAGCACAGAACGCAGAACTCTGCGTAGGATTTGTTTTATCGAACAAAACAATCATTGTGGGACTTGTGTCCTCAGTTAGTGTGGGGTGTGCATCATGTCTCCTCACCGGGTTCAGGCAAGAGCGGCTTTCTGTAAAAATCCCTGATTTAAGAATCCTAGCTCTTGCAGAGATAAATGTGCTTTTGTTCCTCTACTTATATAAAACAGTCCCTAAAAAGGTGAATAAGTTACTGTGAGGAGTAGGAAGGGATCAGTGCAAACAGGCAGGCAGTAAGAAGGATTGTCTGTTCCCTGGGAGAGAGACTACTCCATCCATTGACTGTTCGTGACACAAGGAAGAGGGTTGTCTGTGATGCATCGTGGGCATTCTCCATTGGATGGGTCCTTTCTGGTGCTGGCATGGGTGGAGTGTCACATCCTCCTCTAGATCACATTTTCAAACAGCTGCATGGACCTCATAATGTTTTCATCCTACGGAAAGGAACAATAGATGGGTAAAAGTTCTCACCTAAGTTAAACTATGCAGGTGGTATTAGAAGCTCATCTGAGCTGAAAGAGCTGATCTTAAAGGTGGGCTCAACAGGATCCACGATGACCAACTTCTTCCTGAGCCTCACAGAGCATCTTTAAGATAGCTCAGACTCATAGCTTTGTGGAGCAGAAGCCAACATTTGGCAATACTAAACATTTTTCAAGGGCCCGTTTACACTAGCGAGGTGTGATGTGATCATCACATCGAATCACACCTAAACGCAAACCATGCAAGTCAATGGAGCAGTTTCCATTGCTTGCGATGTGACGCGGTCTGGGCAAATAATCGGATGCATGCTGCAGATTCTCGCAGCAAGCATCCGATTCCCGTACACAACAACTAGCAGCCACATCTGGACTTCCGCAAGGCAACCAGAAGTAACTGTAGTGCATCCTATTACTAGTGGAAATGGGCCCTGTTTATCCATCAATCCAGGCATGCCAATACCAATAGACATGATTGAAAAAAAAACAAAAAACCCTAATTAACAGAGGCCCTTATTCAATTCACTTTATCTCCTACTTTTTTTTTTTTTTTAATTTTCCATCTTCTGTCTAAAATAAGTTTTCAGCACTCTGTAAATGAAAAAGTACCAAAAAGTAGGTGAAAAAGTACTATCAAAATTATTCTGAGTATTGTCCTTCTTGCTGTTGGCTTGAAAGGCATTTTATTGTGAAGGTGTAGAAAATATCACCTAGAACAAAACTTTGAAGAAAAATTCACTTTTCCACCTAAGTTTTCTCCTGGGAGATAATTTTGACAATTTTTCATCTTCTGTTTAAAATAACTTTTCAGCACTCTGCAATTGGGAAAGTACCAAAAAGTAGGTGAAAAAGTGCTGTCAGAATTGCTTTGAGTATTTTCTTGGCTTCACCACTTCCTTCAAAACTGACTTTTAAAACATAGGTGTGAAAATAGCACCTAGGAGAAAACTTAGGAGAAAAAGGCCCATATGCTGTTCACTTTTTACTCGTTTTCTCCTAGGTGATAGTTTCACAATTTGTAAATAAAACACCCTTTAAAACCACCAGAAAGCAAGAAAATACCGGTACTCTAAATCATTTCAGAATGCTTAAAAGTTATTTTAACTACCTGCCGACTGCCTAACGCCGATGGGGGTGGTCGCGTCAAGTCTCTGTTTTGCAGGAGATCACGCGCAGGCTGCGCGCGCATCTCCTGTTCGAAGGGCGGAGCTCCGCCCTGCCTTCAGTCTCCGAGCGGCGATTGCCGCTCAGGAGACTGTAAAGACGTCGAAACCGCCGTCTGTTTACATGTACAGCACTGTGATCAGCAGCAGCGCTATACTGGTGACAGCCGTGTGACACAGGCAGAAACCTATGACAGCTGATCGCCGTGATTGGCCAGCTGGGGGGAGGGAGGGATTTGAAGTAAATAAATAAATAGGAAAAAATAATGACAAAATAAAGATATAAATATTTATTTTAAAAAAAAAGAAACAACTTGGGGGCGATCAGACCCCACCAACAGAGAGCTCTGTTGGTGGGGGGAATTGGGGGGGGGGGGGGGTCACTTGTGTGCTGTGTTGTGCTGCCCTGCAGCTTGGCCTTAAAGCTGCAGTGGCCATATTAGTAAAAATGTGCCTGGTCTTTAGGGGGGTTTACCACTGTGGTCCTCAAGTGGTTAAAGAGAATATGAACATGATCTCCTAGGAGATAACTGAAGAGAGAAAAAACAGTTGCATATGGGCCCTAGTGTAATGCATATGAAGAATGTCATAGAATAAGCATGGCTGGGAGTTGTATGACTCCTTCCAATTAACAAGGGGCCTTATTCAATTCATTTTTCTCCCAGAAAGAAGTACCAAAAGTAGGTGAAAAAGTACTGTCAAAATTAATCTGAGTATTTTCTTACTAGCTGGTAGCCTAAAAAGCATTTTATTGATAAAGTATAGAAAAAATAATCTAGAAAAAAAACTTCAGCGAAAATTTGAATTGAATAAGGTCTAAAGTATCAAGCGCTAGTGTGACCTGTATAAAGATGCATTAAATCCTTTGCTTTATTACAAAAACAATATAATCAACTGTCCACATATCATAGAGTAATCCACCCTGTTTTAAAGTATTTTTTTTTCTCCATATGTATTTTTTTTTCCTTGATTGATTGCAGAATGCCAAACCACCATTGCAGAAAGCCAACACTTACCAAATTCAGATTTCCCTTACTTGAATTTGCCATTCAGTATTCCTGCTGTCCAGATGAATGGACCATTAGGAAGTCTCGGCAGGAAATGTAAATATTCTGATGCCCGGGACTCAAGATCAGTTTTTCACAGGCAAATGGCCAGTGAGTATTTAAAATCAAAGGCATACTATGACTCCTTTTTACCTATTTACCTTGGTGAAGGTGGTTAGATGGTCAACCCCTCATTACCTGGGTGATCAGAAGGCAACATGTAGCCTCACATTTTATTACCCCCACCTGCTCCCGGGCAACAGATTGGGATGAGTCCTTTGTGCTCACATATTAAAGATCAGGCAAGTTGGTATTGGTCTGGAGACAGAGCCCCACATTCCCTGGGTCTGCCTTCCTGGCCACCCGACCTGCAAAGTTAATGGATTAATGAGTTTTGTTTTTTGTTGTTTTGTTTGTTGTGTGGTGGTTGTTGTTTTTTTGTTCTGGTTGTTTCCAATGTGTACAAACTGCACATACATGCCTGCACTGGAGGCAGTTTGATACTCAGCAGTGAATGGGAAAACAAGCATGTTTCTCCTACATCTCCCTTTTGAGTTCAATAAGGCCATTCATGGTAGTCCACAATATTTGTACATCATGGCCACACTGCCACCCAGCCATACTGTACGCACTAAGCCACAGCATAGAAATGTGTAATCGTTTAGCATAGTAAATTAGCTTATCATGTATCGCAGCTAACTTCTACATGAGGATTTCATCACTTGTATCTTGTATATGTTGTATATGTTTTACTAGCATCACTTTCAGAGTCGCCAAAAGAAGGTACAATATAGACCAATCAAAACCAAGATAGTTACCTTTTGGCAAGTCTCCAGAAATTCATCAATGGTTACAACTCCATCATGGTTTCGATCCATCTTCTGCAAAGAACAGGGGGAGAGGCAGATAAACATTATGAGCTGTGCATTTCTTCAGTTTTAACATGCTCTCAGAGATTAGTTATTTTTTAAAACGCCAAGCACTGCCTACTGGGTGTTGTAAGGGTCTTTTTTTTCCCTAGGTGTGGTGGATCTTGTGGAAGACAAAAAACCACAGGGAGACCGGGAGCCCGATCTGGTGTGATAACGTCAAATCACTGGGTGGCGTATGTGAATAAGGAGAGATATATACTCACAAACGGGTTGCTCAGCAGGCAACCACTCTTCAGGTAAGTAGGGAATGGATAATCATTTTATGTTATATGTTATATGCATGTTTAAAGTATGTCAGTCCTAAGAATTGCTTTTTGCTTTAAAGATACTTTTATTAACCCGAGGAAGATGCATAGGCCGTGAAACGCGTTGTCAACTGTGTATGAATATAAAAATAATACAAAGTTAGGAGTTTACCCTTACTTTGACTTGAATATCACTGCCCGAGGTAGGAAAATCATGTTGTTTCTATTTTACTATCTGGGTTAAAATAAAGCATAAGTCAACCTTTGATACCACGGGCGCCTCCAACCCTCAACTTGAGTTTTCCTAGGTGAGTAGTTGATGTAAATCGTGCTCAAATGAATTGTGCAGTTTTGTCACTTCCTGCTTGCTCACTGGGTAATTCTGGCTACATCTTATGATTGCTAGGCCTCTGGATGTGAAGTACACACTTGATAAGCATTTAGGTGGTGCCCCAATGCAAATCCATTACTACAGCTGAGCCAAGTCACCTCCCTCTAAATCCTGCATGCCAGATCGCCACAGCACTGAGCAAACTTTAAAAATGAACAACTGTGGGAAAGTTCCTATCTTCAGAAGTGGCAGATTACAGTAATTTGGTGGAAACACAAAACAAGAATGTCAGAAAGCTGGGTGGCTGCCACATCCATGTAAATTAGTCCCAGTAGCCCAGTTTTGCTTCTCCTCAGTGACACTTTATTACAATTCCCATCTGCAGTACAAGCTCTTGTAAAGCACCAGGGGAAATGTTGGTGCCCTACAAACTAAGTGTAATAAAAAGACAATTAGGATTTATAGTACTTTAGTCTGCAAATACAGCCGCTCACAATTGGGTATTGCAATAAATCCTCTACTCAGATGATTTTAATGTACTAACAATCTACTTATAAACATAAACACATACATTTATTAAAGGTGACTGTTGAAAAGTGAGCAGGAAATAGCCAATAGTAAAATATCAGTAAATTATAAGTATTCTACTTTATAATTCATATAGAAAAATATCGAAAATATATTCCGATATTTTACTATGACCTATCCCAACCATGCTCTTACACAGAACCTTTACCAATGCCTAACCCTAAGACCCCCCATTTGTGCTTAACCCTAAGACCCCCTAGGTCAGGGGTCCCCAAACGTTTTGGGTCGAGGGCCGGGTCAACATACTTCAGACTGCTGGGGGGCCAGAGTATATATAAAATGATGTATAAGTCTTTGCGGGCCAGACAGTGAAGCATACTCAGGTGACAACCTGCAGTGGACAGCAGTGTCACCTGATGTGGAATTTGATTGGAAACCAGCGAATGACTGCTTTCTGGCTTCCATGTGGATGCACTGCTATTCTATATGCAGACCACCATTATTTAAAGATGTAGCTGACCACATCTATAAGTAATACATTTTGTTTGTGGGGGCCGGTAAAAAGGCCTCAGGGGGCCGCATTTGGCCCGCGGGCCTTAGTTTGAGGACCACTGCCCTAGGTGGTGCCTAACCCTAAGACTTACCTTATGGTGCTTAACCCCAAAACCCTCCTGGTGGTGCCTAACCCTAAGGCCCCAACAGGTGGTGCCTAACCCTAAGACCCCCCTGGTTGTGCCTAACCGTAAGACCCCCTAGGTGGAGCCTAACTATAACACCCCCTGGTTGTGCCTAACCCTAAGGCCCCCTTAGGTGGTGCCTAACCCTAAGACTTCTTTGATAGTGTCTAATCCTAAGAGCCTCCTGGTGGTGCCTAACCTTAACCTCCTAACACTAAAGACGCCTAACCCTAAAGACCCCCTAACTTCATTTGTTTATCTGTTGAAAAGGGTGCCAATAACATTTTCAACAAGCCGTGTCTCGAGCTCTTTTCAACTGGTCCTACAAAAACTGGCAATCATACAGCAAATTTGTTGATTTCAAAAAAGAAAGTCTCTAAAGGTTTGAATATACAAATTACCTGAAAGAATCTTTCCACATGCTCTATGGGTGCGTCTTCTTGTAGCATGGGGTAAGTGTATCGTCCCATCATGTCATAGATGGACTTCATTATGGCCAACATCTCCTAAATGTAGTGAAAGAATATAATGATGTCAATGATATATCAATATCTTAATGTCTTTTCCAATTAGGAATTTATGTTATTATAATATTATGGTTGATTAACAAATTTCAAAGGGACTCCAAGCACCTCTGCCTTTAAGACTCCGACTTTTCGTCTGAATTAAAAAATCGCTGCTGCCATCTTGGCTATATTATAAAGTCCGGGTCACCCCTGTCTTCTCTGTTAGAGAAGTGTATCACTGAATGAAGCAGGAAGAGTAAGTGACACGCATGGCCATTGCAAGAGGCTTCTCCAGAGGGGTTATAGCACAACTTTGTTGGAGTCCCTTTAACACACAGGCCTATTTAATTTTAATACAGGACAGTTCTAGGTGGTGTTGTCTTTTTCTCCAAAAATGTCCTGCACTGGGCATCACAACAAGCTAATAAAAACGTGTGCACTTTGACACAATTGAGGAAACTGGCATTAGCACGTTGTTTATTTTGATATTTTTTTATTTATATCGATTAAACATCAAATTAGAGTGTACCTGAAATAACATAGCATGTGACATAAGTGCCATAAACATATACATGTGTAGTATTATCTCTACTACAAAATTATCAGAAGTCACTTTCTGTTTTCCAGTACAGCAAGAATTAAGAATCTTGAGCCGTTATCTATGCAAAAGAGCTCGTCAACAGCTTGTAGTAAATAGAAGCCAAAACAGCTAAGAAACAGTGATATAAGGATTCTAATGAAGTTTTACTGCAGGTAAGCTCAAAGGGTCATTCGTTCTGTATCATTTTCAGCTAACAAAGCAGAGTGTGGATTTTAAACAGCAGCAGCGACAGTCTGATGCAATCTTAAAATTATGTTATAAAACTGAATATAAAAATATTAGATTCTTATCTAAACTACTTTTCTAAACTACTCATATTCTATTTATAATTCTCACTAAGCATACATTTCATTATGGCACTCTCTATGAGGAAGTTTTCATAGAAAAAGCAACAAAAGTGCAGCTATAAGTTGATAAAAGGTCTTGTTTCTGCATGTTAATGCTGCAGCATACAGTATATAGAGAGGCAAGCCTCTACAGTAAAGACAGTTGCCCTATCATAAGCCTCTATGTCCCACTACAGCATTAGCAGATGACACCAGAGCTTTGCAAAAGTCTTAGATTCCACATAAGGTAATGCATTTTAAGCTGTAGCAGACAAGACAGAAGGATAGGGGGACTTAAGATGCCCATTAACCAGTGGCATGACTATAGCCCCTGCCGTCACTACAGTCATGTGGGGGCCTGGGAGCTGAGGGAACCAAGAGGCAGTCCTGGGGGCGGTCCTGTATCTAATATCATTACGCAGAATGTGCAACGAAAGCCTAGATATACATCACCTGCTCTCAGAAATCGCTGCGTCTCCTCCACTTCCTAGTAAGTTAGCAAGTGCTGTGTAGCCAGCCAATCACCATGCATCTTCAGTCCCCACATGGTGAGTGGCAAGCTGCACAGCACTTGCTAACTAAGGCGCAGGTAATTTATAATAAGGCTTCCGCTGCACATTCTGCGCAATGACATTAGGAACAAAGACTGTGTCCCCCATCTCCTGGCCCGCCGACATACCATTGTTACATCACTGCCATTAACTGTACAACCTACTGTCTGATTGACCGTGTGAGCATTCGGACCGGTCATCTTTGGTGGTATGGATCAATGACAAACGTTCTGAAAGGACGTCATTCTGTGAAATTGTATTTTTGACAGAATGAGAAAATCGATCAATCCGTATTTCTGATTGATTCCACTGGATTGTGTTTCCCTTCCCATTTGTTGGCCCAAATGATCGGTTCAGTTAGCTGAGCATTTGATTGTTCTGTTAATAGGCACCTTAACAGTTGTACGTCCTCTTATCCTTTAACTCTTACCAGTGGGATATCGAACTATATTTTGTTAAAGTTATGCAATAATTTGAAAACTACCCCACCATACCTCCTTGGTGATATATCCATCCTTATTTATATCATACAGGTTGAAAGCCCATTTTAATTTTTCGTGAACGGTTCCTCGTAATAGAATGGACAGCCCAACCACAAAGTCCTGTAAGGAAAGGAGGAAGAGAAGAAAAGATATCATGAAAAGTGCAGTCTTTGGATTTTCCTCAAATGTTGTTTTGTAGGCTCCGTCTTACTAATATTCTTTACAGGAAGCTGATGGCTTTCATATGCATCTAAAATCGTATATAAAAAACTAGGAGCATATTTACAAAGAGATGTTAAAAAAACATGCTATCATCCTATTCATAAAGATGCAGAAAAGCTCGTGGCTAGTACCACATCTCATCTCTCCACAAGCAGGGCTGGTGCCTCTATAAGTTTAGACTGGGCGATTACCCACAATCACATTACAGCTTTGAGTATGCAGTATCAGGTAAGTGGTTAGGGAGGGGGGCATTGGGAGGGTATACCTGTATGTGGTGCTCCCTGCTTGAAGTGACATTGTCTACGATTATGTTCAACCGAACCCTCTCACCTGAATTTTTCTGAATTTATGCAATTACTGCTAGATTTGGTACGGCAGACATGGGTGTATACCATTACACATAATTCACCATATAAAATGGCAGATTGCTGGCTGGGAGTGAGCATTTGCTTCTCGTGTGTTTTGCATTCAGCATTTAGATAGAGGCAGTGTGGGTAAGTCCCCTGGTGGTGGGAGTACCGGGGCCGCTCCCCCACTAGATGTCACATGTGGGTCCGGGCCATGGCAGAGCCCGGGGCCCCCCTCTGTCATGTGCACCAGTGTTTGCGATTGCCCACAAATCAGGCACTGTAGAGGTGACAAGTTTACAGTTAGTACAGTTTGAAAATATAAGTAGCCCCATATTCATTTCTGGCCAGGGCCCTATTTTACCTATAGCTGTCCTGTTCACAAGAATAGATCCACCGCCTCTAAGGTGGCAAAATTATCTTTGGTAATAATTGCATGTCAACTGGGTATGTGGATATCCATTAGACCTCAACTTGCTGGGTAAAAATCGACTAAACAGGTCCCAGTTATTAGTCTCCTAATCATCAATTTCTTTGTTGTTGAAGCATCACACTCCTCACCTATGGGTTGAGGGATTAGGGTTTTGGGTTCTTCATGTAAATGCTGCTGAACAAACAGTTACTGGCATTCTGTAGTCAAGTGGTGCAAGAGGCTATTTTACATAACACAGAAAGAATACCTAGCGCTGCAAATAAAACAAATGGCTGTTGCTTTCTGTATGACCCTCATACTATAAACTTAATATGATCTCCCTTTATCTGATTGTCTCATCACTATATTGTTATGTGTGGACAGAGGTGATAAACACATCCTTTCCTTTTCAGGTGAATTATCTTTAAACCTCAGTGTAGACTTTGATGAAATAGGATAAACATATAATAATAATGCCCTCCCACAACACATCCGTCACTCGCCAACCTTTGTTACCTTTAAACGCTCTCTAAAAACTAATTTGTTTCCGACAAGCATATGCGCTACTTTAGGTCACTTCCCTTTGTCCTAAAACCAAATTGCACTCCTACTAGGTATCCTCAAACAGCCTTTTTATATTTTATCGTATACTACCCCTCCTCTTGTTTCCCCCCATTCCCTTTAGATTGTAAGCTCGTCTTTTGTGTCTTGGAAATCATGATACATTTTATTCATCATGTTACTTTTATCACTGTCATTACCAATTCTTATTATGTATTCTGTATGCTGTATCATTTTTTTGTATTTTGTCACTAATTATGTATCTTGTATATTAGTGTACACCATTGTCTGTATTATGTACCCCATGCTTGTTTCTTACTTTGTACAGCGCCACGAAATATGTTGACGCTTTATAAATCAATAATAATAATAATAATAATTTTATCCGTGGTGTAAAAAGGGTAACCAATTGATATTACATGCACTTATAATCTCATTAGATGCTATTGCTAACCATGCAACACACATATATCAACAAATAGCAGATTTGCTTTCAATATGCCTCCCTTCCCCCCACCCTCCTTTTTTACGTTCCTATTTCCCTCTTCCTTACTTTTTCTTCTTTCCCTTTCCTTTCCTGCCTGCTCTCTCCCCAACATTTACATTTGAAACAACATTTACAACATTTACAGAGCAATTTTCTTTCTGTTTACCCAGGTTTAGAAATTAGTGGAGATCAAACAGTAAAACAACGTGCCAGTATCAAAAGGCCCATATGCAAATAACTTTTTCTCCTGAGTTTTCTCCTACGTGATCATTTTTTTATCTTGTATTTAGGATAATTTCTCAGAATCAGAATCAGAATCACTTTATTTCGCCAAGTACAGCAAAAGCTGTAATCGGAATTATTTGTGGTACACATGGCATAGGCCTAAATTAGTATAATACAAGACAGACGCACAACATGTACACTTTAAATGCATTGCTATTACAAACACAGGTAAATAATGATAATAATGATAATAGTAAAGGTGCAGGTAGTGGCCACGAGTCAATTTCGATGAGCCCAGCTAGAGTGCGCTGGTATGCGGGTCAGATAGGGGGAGGTTGGAGTTCAGAAGTCGAACAGCTTGGGGGAAGAAGGTGTTCTTCCGCCTGGTGGTTTTGGATGGTATAGCCCTATAGCGACGGCCCAGCGGGAGGAGCTTGAAGTAGCGGCTGCCAGGGTGAGCGGGGTCACGGGAGATCATGGTGGCCCTCTTCCTCATCCTATTTGAGTGGCGGAGGTCGAGAGGTGGAAGAGGAGATCCGATGATCTTCTCCGCATCCGTTATGACTCTCTGCAGTTTGTGTTTGTCGCTGACCGTTGCACCAGCATACCAGACAATGACTGAGGAGCAGAGGATGGATTCTATGGTGGAAGTATAGAAACTAGTCAGCAGCTCCCTGGGCATGCCAAATCTCTTCAGTTGGCGCAGGAAGAACAGCCTCTGCTGAGATTTCTTCTGGATTTTAGTGGTGTTCTGTTCCGACTTCAGATTGTTTGTCAGAGTCGTGCCGAGGAACCGCACAGATGTCACTCTAGAAACTTCGGTTCCCCCAATGAGGACAGGTGGGAGGGGGGGAGGGTTTCTCCTGAAATCAGCGACTAGCTCGACAGTCTTTGCTGCGTTGAGGACTAGGTTGTTGTCCTTGCACCAGTTGCATATTCTCTCTACTTCGCTGCGGTACTCCAACTCCCCGTTTCTACCGATAAGGCCAATGATAGTGGTGTTGTCTGCGAATTTGATGACTTTCACAGAGTCAGTGGATGAGATGCAGTTATTGGTATAGAGGGAGAACAGTAGAGGTGACAGAACACAGCCTTGTGGAGCCCCTGTATTGGTGGTACGAACACTGGAGAGGTGGTTGCCGAGCTTCACCTGCTGCGTTCTGTTTGTCAGGAAGTCTTTGACCCATGCCCGAAGAGTAGGGTCAACTCCGAGCTGCGTCAGATTGGTGATCAGGATGTCTGGGCAGATCGTGTTGAACGCTGAGCTAAAGTCTAGGAACAGGATCCTAGCATAGGAGGCAGGGCTGTCTAGATGCTCTGTGATGTATGCCATGCTGGCATTGATGGCGTCCTCTACAGATCTGTTTGCCCTATATGCAAATTGGAGCGGGTCTAAAAGGGCGTCCATGGACTTCTTCAGGTGGGCCAGGACTAACCGCTCAAGGAGCTTCATGATGTTAGAGGTTAGGGCCACTGGTCGGAAGTTATTTTGCTCGGAGCTGCCTGTTTTTTTTGGGACTGGTACAATTTTAGATCTCTTAAAGCAGGAGGGGACTGTACCATCCGATAAGGACTGCTTAAATAAGGAGGTGAGCACAGGAGCTAGCTGGTCAGCACAGGATCGCAGGCAGAGAGACGACACTCCGTCCGGGCCAGAGGATTTTCTTGGGTTTAGCTTACGGAGGTGCCGGAGTACCTCCGATTCCAGAACAGAGACAGGAGCCAGGGGGATGAGTTCCCCAGAGGGGGGGGGGGGGGGTCACCAAAGTCGATGCTGTTTTCGCCCACGGGCTGGTTGGGATGCTGCTCGAATCTGCAGTAGAACTCGTTGAGCTCTTCCGCCAGTTGAGGGCTCGGGGGCGCCGTATGGGGTGCTGGTTTGAAGTTCGTGGCTGCTCTCAGGCCCTTCCATACGTCCCGTGTATTAGAGGACTGTAGGCAGAGTCTCAGCTTTTCGGCGTAGGCCCTCTTTGCAGTTCGCAGTTCTCTTTTCAAGGCGAGCCTGGCCTCTCTGAATTCCTCTGGGGAGCCAGACCTGTGCGCTTCCTCTTTGCATTTCTGGAGTCGGCGAAGCTTGTTATTGAACCAAGGCTTGTTGTTGGGGTAGACTCTGAAGGACTTGGATGGGATACATGCTTCTTCGCAGAAGCTAAAGTAGGAGGTGACATTCTCGGCCCATTCATCAAGGGTCGATGCCTCCAGAGTCGTCCAGTCGGTGGTTTCAAAGCACGCTTGGAGCTCCAGTTTGGCCTCTGCTGTCCATTTTTTAGTGGTTTTGACGGTGGGATTTGAGGTCTCCAGGAGCCTCCTGTAGGTGGGGATCAGGTGTATTGTGTTGTGGTCAGAGTTCCCCAGGGGGGCGCCTTGGGTGGCTTTGTAGGCATTCTTGTGGACCGTGTAGCAGTGGTCCAGGGTGTTACTGTTTCTGGTAGGGCAGGTGATGTGCTGCTTGTAGCGGGGCAGCTCGTGTCGAAGGTTCGCCTTATTGAAATCGCCCAGGATGATGAACAGGGCCTCTGGGAGGGCCGTTTCCCACCGCGAGATACAGTCACTGAGTGCATCCAGGGCAGTCTTGGTGCATGCATCGGGAGGAATGTAGACCCCCAACGAAGACAAGAGAAGAGAACTCCCGCGGGGAGTACCGAGGCCTGCAGTTTATGGCAAGGAGCTCAACATCTGGGGTGCAGGCCTTGTGGAGAGTGGTGTTGTTGGAGCACCAGGAGGTGTTTATGTAAAAGCAGATACCGCCCCCCCTCGTTTTCCCAGAGAGGGCAGCATTGCGGTCTGCTCTTAGGAGGTTGTAGCCTGGGACATGTAGAGAGTTGTCGGGGATGCTGTCGCACAGCCAGGTCTCGGTGAAACAGAGAACAGGGGTGTTCTTGCTGATCAGGGGTTTGCTGCCAAGTAGGAGAAGCAGCTCGTCCAGCTTGTTGGGGAGTGAGCAGATGTTTGTGAGTAGGATGGCAGGGACAGGGGAGCGAAGGCCTTTCCTTTTGAGTCGGACCTGGGCCCCCGCCCTCCTTCCTCTGTGGCGGCGTTTGTTCAGTGCACGCTTGGTGGTGAGATAATTGATGTGTGCCGTGGCAGCATTCCACAGGGGAGAGCCCGGTGTAGGGTTGGGGGTGTCCGGGGTTTCCCATTTAAGAAGGGCCTCTCTAGAGAGAGTGGCAGTCCGTTCTGTGCCTATGGCACAGCTATCCCGGTAGGTAGCACAGGTGTGCGCCCCAGGTGGATGGAGTGGAGCGGACATCACAGGGTGTGGGGCACCGGTAGATGGTATGGGGGGGCGGCGGCGGCGGCCCGGCACAGTGAGTGGCGAGATTAGAGGGCAACGGGCAGGCCGCACAGCGCAGACTGTGGCGCGGATATGGAGCGGGTGGAGTGGAGTTGGCGACTCCACACAGACTGTCCCAGGTAGATGGTATGGGGCAGGCAGCCCGTCTCAGCAGGGGGCCCAAATAGATGGGCTAGGGCAGGCGGCACGGCCCAGAGTGCGGCACGGTAGAAGGTAAGGAGCGCACAGCGTGGCACAACACACCACAGTTGATGGCCCAGGCTTGCGGTACAGAGCAGGAAGCACAGTACAGTTCATGACCCAAGCTAGATGGTATGGAGCAGGCCGCCTGGCATGGATAGATGGTATGGGGCAGGCAGCGCAGCACAGACTGTGACACAGATAGATGGTATGGAGCAGGAGCACAGCACAGACTATGGCACAGATAGATGGTGAGGGACAGGCAGCACAGCACAGTCAATGGCCCATATGGATGGAATGGAAAACAGGCAGCACAGCACAGTACAGTCAATGGCACATATGGATGGAATGGAAAACAGTACAGTCAATGGCACATATGGATGAAATGGAAAAAACTGGCAGCACAGCACAGACTAGGAGGTGAGGAGACAACTGTGGAACTCACCAGGGATGGCACAGGGCATGTAGGGATGCCATGGTAGGCAGAGAGCTCTTTCCCATCGGAGGACTAGGGGTGGCACAGGGTATGCCGGGGCCCTGGTGTGGCCTGCAGCGTGGAGTCCTCTTCCCCAGGTGAGATGGAATTAACAGGTTGCCGGAATGCAGGCAGTCAGGCCGGACAGAGCGGGGAGTGCAGTCAGGCCGGGCAGAGCGGAGTCCTCCTAGCCTCCTCCCCTGCGAGGTGCTGTCCCGGAGGGAAGTTGGTGTTGTGCAGGCTGGGCCACGTGGGTGCAAGGCCTGACCACGTGGGTGCAGCGGAGGAGATGTACCGTGGCAGGATGGGATGGGATCCAGCCAGGAGCAAAGGGCGATCCAGGGGAGCATCGGAGGCAGTCGGGGCAGCGGCAGGACGCCAGACGCTGGGGCTGCTGCAGCAGATCCGTGGAGTTGTAGCCTGTGGACGGGAGCCGTGTGGAGTGCAGGCAGGCCGGCCGGAGCGGTGACAGAGCGGCGGCGGTAGTGCGGAGAGCTGCTGGATGCAGGCCACCTTAGCTGCTGGATGGGTGCTGGAGGCAGTCGGGGCAGCGGCAGGATGCCAGAGGCTGGGGCTGCTGCAGCGGATCCGTGGAGTTGTAGTCTGTGGACGGGAGCCGTGTGGAGTGCAGGCAGGCCGGCCGGAGCGGTGACAGAGCGGCGGCGGTAGTGCGGAGAGCTGCTGGATGCAGGCCACCTTAGCTGCTGGATGGGTGCTGGCCACCTTCCTCGGCATAGAGTGGAGTAAGTATTCTTGAACCTATCCTAAACCTATCCCTAACATTTAACACACTAGAAAAAGCTAAAAAGAAACAACTAAAAACACTAAAAAACATTAAAAACTGCCTAAATGGAGGAGCCATGTGACCGAGGTGACCCGCGTGGGCGCCATCTTGGTATTTGCAATTAAAGAAGTACCAAAAAGTAGATGGAAAAAGATTATCAAAACTAATTTAAAGAGACACTGAAGCGAGAATAATTCTCGCTTCAGAGCTCATAGATAGCAGGGGCACTGTGAGGAAACGCGGAAAGCCGCCGCGTGTGCCAAGAGCTAGGCGGCTGACTCCGCGTCCTACGCGGCGGTTGCTCGCGTCTGGGCGTGTGGTGAAACGCAGAGGGGCCGCCGCATGTCCTGACAGCAAAGCGGCTGTTTGCATGCAGCAGCGTGTGCTTGGTGTGGCTGGGTCTGTTGGTGCACTTAGGCAGATGGAGAGCTATGCACGCGCGGGCCTGAATCCAGGACCTTTATACTAGCAGGGGAATTGTCAGCTGATCAGGAAGGTCAGCTGATTCCTGCAGGACTCATGATTGGCTGAATGGTTCGGGCGGGGCGGCAGTGTCCAGCAACTATATATTCTGCTGCTTGGTCAGTTGCTGGTTGCCTGTCGTTGCGATCACAATGTGGGAGCACGCAGACCCTTAGTCAGATCCTTAAGTGTGCCGGGACCAGCTGGAGCTGTAATCCTACACTTAGCTAGATTCTGTTGATAGCTTAAAGTACTAGTTTGATTGTGATTATCTGTTATGACTTCCTGCCTGTCTGACTACTCTCCTGATATCTGACCCTGTACCTTGCCTTTCTGATACTCCGTTGCCAACCTCCGCTTGCCCCTGATTCTGCCTCTGTCTTCTGATCCTGTACTTTGTTTGTCTGTGAGTTGCCGACCTGGCCTTCCCGACCCTGAGAACTATCTCTATCACTAGGAGATAGTTCATGCTCTGTATGTGCTGGGCACCTGCTTCACAGGGCCAGCTCTGTATTCGCTGGGCACCTGCTTCACAGGGCCAGCTCTGTATGTGCTGGGCACCTGCTCCACAGGGCCAGCTCTGTATTCGCTGGGCACCTGCTCCACAGGGCCAGCTCTGTATTCGCTGGGCACCTGCACCCCAGGGCCTTCCCGACCCTGAGAACTATCTCTATCACTAGGAGATAGTTCATGCCTTGTATGTTCTGGGCACCTGCTCCACAGGGCCAGCTCTGTATTCGCTGGGCACCTGCACCCCAGGGCCTTCCCGACCCTGAGAACTATCTCTATCACTAGGAGATAGTTCATGCCTTGTATGTTCTGGGCACCTG
The DNA here is from genome assembly GCF_040937935.1 of Hyperolius riggenbachi. Taxonomy (NCBI): domain Eukaryota; kingdom Metazoa; phylum Chordata; class Amphibia; order Anura; family Hyperoliidae; genus Hyperolius; species Hyperolius riggenbachi. The sequence continues at coordinate 120,079,747 of NC_090648.1, read as the reverse complement.
CTCCACAGGGCCAGCTTTGTATGTTCTGGGCACCTGCTCCACAGGGCCAGCTCTGTATTTGCTGGGCACCTGCTCCCCAGGGCCAGCTCTGTATTTGTTGGGCACCTGCTCCACAGGGCCAGCTCTGTATTTGCTGCCTCAGGGCCCATCCTGTATTCATTGGGAACTCGCTCCTCAGGTTCCCCAAGCTTGTTACTATTCTTCTGTATTCTGATCTTGTACCCCGATATTTCTGATACCCTGTTGCCGAACCCTGCCTGTTTATTAGACTCCGCCTCTGCTTTCTGTATCTGTACTGTATCTGTCCGTGTGTTACGACCTGGCTTGCCCGACTTCGAGAACTGACCTTGCTGTTAGAGGCAGTTCCCAGATCTGTTAGTGACGCCCTCTCCTAGGTGTCACTCATGTTTTGTCCTTCCTACGCTCCGCCTGACTCCTCCCCCGGGAGAGTCCAGGCCTTCGGAAGGAATCTGTATTGCTGCAGTACTTCATACAGTACGGCACTTGTTTCTGAGGCTTAGTCCTCACGGTATTACTGTTGCACCAAGCACTCACACTACTCAGGTGTTCAGAGGTTAGCGTTATATCGGATTATCGGTGATACTGCAGATCATCAATAATCGGATATATATCTGTATTCCCAGTGATACTGCAGATCACCGAGAATCAGACCCTCTCTGCTACACCGATCGTGACAGGCACGCGCTATCCCGCGGCTAAACAGGGGTCCCTTCACCCCAACCCCCCCCGCAAAATCAACGACCAAATTGGTCGTAGATTTTACTGCTCCTAGAGGCAGGGCTAGCGGCTGCAGCCCTGCCTCTAGTCGCGTCTATCAGCGGCGCATCGCCGCCTCTCCCCCGCCCCTCTCAGTGAAGGAAGACTGAGAGGAGTGGGGGAGAGGCGGAGATACGCGCTGGCAGGGCTGCGGCGGTTAGCCTTGCCTCAATCCGGAAGAGATCCCCGGCTGCTCGGAGGGGATTTGTGAGGTAAGGGACCCCCATTTAGCTTTGCGATAGCGGCAGTTTATTCTCGCTTCAGAGTCTCTTTAAGTATTTTCTTGCTTGCTGGTGATTTAAAAGGCATTTTATGGACAAGTTTGAAAATATCCCTTAGGAAAAAACTCAGGAGAAAAAGTTAATTGCATCTTGGCCCAAAGCTTCTAAATGAACAAAGAAATCAAAGATAAAAAGACAAAACTCAGTTATTATAAGCGGAAACAAATCAAATGCATTTTGTATGGTGAATGATACTGCAATGATGATCAAACATCGAATTTGTTTTGGAAAAAAGAAAACAATACAATGGTAGGTTAAATAGAAAGGTCAGTAGCGTCCCTCAGAGATTCTGTAAAGTCTCTAAATGCAATCCACTCCTCCCATTTACTCTGAAACATATGGAGAGAGTGTAAGGTAAAGGCCAATCTTTCCATCAATATAATGCTATCAATATGTGAAAAAATATGAGAAAAAGGTATATTTTTCTATTCCTAGAACTTCTTTTGCTAAATGTTTTGGTAGCTTCTACGTTTTCTTTGGTTCCTCACATCGGCAGGATATATGTTCCAAAGAACCCTGCTGACCACATTTCCTGAATCAATTAGGGAATGTAGTAGGGAATAGTTTATGCAATCAAGAGGGAGTATAATACCAACAAATTCATAATTTGTATGAAGTCTCTTTAATTCTGTAGGATTTAGAGCTATATCAATATATACCGGTACCTATATAGGCAATATTGTTGAATATCTTCGACCATTGTTTTGTCGGAGAAAGAAATGCCTGAATCTGCTTCCAAGTCCAACAGGTGTTTAAAGTGAACCAGAGACAAAGCACCCTCATGTATTTTACCATATATCAGTCGGAACATTAAAGAAAACACCTACCCTGCTCTCTGTTTCATCCTTCACTGCTCAGCCTGCATGTTATCAGCCCTGATAAAATCCCTGACTGAGCATTCAGTCTGGCTTTGCTCAGGAATCATAACAGGGAGTAACCATAACAGGTAGGCTGGGAAGTGAAGGATGGAGCAGAGAGCACAGTAGGTGTTTTCTCTAATGTTCCTACTGATATATTGTATATGGTAAAATACATGAGGGTGCTTCATCTCTGGTTCACTTTAAGCCTGAAGGAGGAAGACTATTCTGAGGGCAATTGATATATTTGGGAGATAACCCCCTTAATTACACGGGATTGGGTAAATAATTCCCCAAATGGATTGGTGTTCTTTGAGATTGTCGTTACATCCGGGGGAGGTGAGGAAGTGCCCAATCTCGCAGTATCTAAATAATTCTGTTTGAGGGATAACTCTTGCTCAACAAGAAGGAAGTTATAAGTTACACTCAACCAAAACTGAGACCTATTTGACATCCCTGCTCTACATCTAGAGCAGGGATGTCAAACCGGTCCTGCGAAGGGCCGAGGCCCTCACACATTTTTGACATGCCTACAGTGCTTTATGGTAAAACCGGCCCGACCCACTTTTACAGTAATTTTCCTGGTTTCAGCATCAGAAACACTTCTAATATCTATACATTGTTGTATACTGAATTTAGCCCTGCCCTTTCAGTAATGGTTAGCCTAGGCTGATTAGCTAAGTGGAACTCCACCCCAGAGCATTCTGGGGAGACCAGGTATATTTTGTTCTTGTTTCGGAACTCTCAACAAACATACCACAGTGATGCACCTTGCCAGCAGTAAACATGTCACCACCTGTGATAAATTTCATAATGCAAATCGGGGTGAGGAAAGATTTTACATTGGGCCAATACTGACTAAATCATTTAGAAATGAATATTGTAAAGAAATAAGCAATTTTATTCAATACATTATTTTCACTACATTTCCTCTTTTTCCAAACAATCCTCCATTCCCCCGCTACGGCTCACTTTCACGTCTTGCAGGTGGTGTCCACTGCACCTGCGCGGCCCTGGCTGCGTGCGTCCTTCACGCTCCTGTCGACTGGAGAAGAATATGCGTGGACAAGGCGCAGTGGACTTCTCTTTACTGAGTGAAGAAAAGTGAACCGTGGCAGGATTGTTTGGAAACTTTGTGGGCACAGGTCGGCTGCAGGGGGCTGGCAGAAGCCCCAGGTAAGTTAAGCTCTTGTTTTTTTAGTTGTATGTGTGTTTTTAACTGTGGGAAGTGGGAACAAACACCTGGGGGAAACAAGTTGATCTATTTCCCTTTGATTGTGGAAATTGCAGCACGATACACGGCAGTACCAGTTATATTCCTGTTGCATTCCTGCAATAGAAAAGCAAATACAAGCCACTTGGTTGAAGTCAAGTTCGCTAAGGCCTGGTACACACCATGCAATTTACCATCAGATAGATCGATCAAATTGATTATTTCAGACAGGTTCGATCTGGTTTCCATTCGTCTTACTGATTCATTTTGTATAGAAATGGTCGGAAAATCGATCAGAAAAACGGAAATCAGATCGGACCTGTTGAAAATAATTGTTTCAACCCCTCTGAAATTGCTTGGTGTGTACCAAGGGCATTGCTAGCCCCAAAAATCAGTGGCACATGCCACAGATCTATTCTGGGGTGCCCCGAATGTCCCCCAGGGAGAGTCGAGAACATCTCTTCTGAGCTTCTCCCACTAGTGGGTTTTTTGTTTTTTTTTTGCATTAATGGAAAGGGGGGTTTCATCCAACATTTTGCTGGGCAGGACTACTTAAACCGCTTTTAAGTTCATGTAAATTTGGCTCCACCCATGGTCACAGCTTCTGGTGCATGGCCACACCCATTTTTGGCTAGAGTGCCCAATAGTGCCCCAGATCTCTTAGGACTCTAGAAACGCCCCTGGTGTGTGCAAAGCATTAAACAGTCTTTTAGCCTCTACCAACTATTGTTATCCAATTATAAACAAATCTAACACACGCTACAATGCGTATACATTTATTCAAAGAATTACATAAATTCCCATAATATGTCTAGAAACTCACTCATCCATTCGTATCATGCATACAGCTAACCGAAGGGCCCTTCTGTTTCCCTAATGCTGGGCATCAGGGCCGGCCCGCCCATGAGGCGGGGTGAAACTTTTGCCTCAGGCGGCACTTCTGGGGGGGGGGCGGCACCCGCCCTTCCGTGGGTGTGGGGGGCCGCCCTAGCTGGAGGGGATAGCGGGCAGGAAGGGGGTATTGGGCCTAGCGGCGGGGAGGGGGGTCGGACCCCCCCCTCCCTCGCCTGGGTCCCCCGTCCTCCGCTCCCCTCCAGCTTTAAAAAGTTACGTCGCTGCCTGCAGCTATTGTAAGAGGCAACAGGCGGGGATCACTCACCTCTTCCTCGTTCCAGCGTGCGCTCCACTGACGTCACTTCCTGCGGCGTAGCAGGAAGTGACGTCAGTGGAGCGCAGGCTGGAACGAGGAAGAGGTGAGTGATCCCCGCCCATTGCCCGATTTCTTTAAAGATTGCCTCAGATTGCCTCAGGCGGCAAAAAAGTCTAGGGCCGGGCCTGCTGGGCATACAAGGCACTTTCTTTCCTTATCAATCGAGCCGCTGATGGGCTCAAATGATAATATCCAACAGGTCCTATGACCTGCCGGATAGATTCCCCGCTCGATCGAGTGGGAATCGATCCATGCGGACGAGCGGCCAGCGGCTCGAAACGGCGCATAATTACATCCAGAAACGTGCCGTGTATGCCCGGCATTAGTTTGTATGTGTACACAAAAAATTTATAAAATTGTATTAAAAATATAATATAAAAAATCCACATCAATAAAGGATCTGTGTCAGGGTTTAAGGGATCCCTTATCTAACACGCAGCTGATTAAATAGACATCCCCCCAGCACGTGGTGTAGAACCTGTTTTGTTCAACTATTGTTATCCTTTTAGTTACCTCAAACCTTATTGCGCCACTTCTTTCCAAGTCAAAGGCATTAAATAGAAAGTGTGCATACATTGTGGCATCTGAAAGCACAGAGACAATTAGGTTAGTGGAGCTGATTACATTAATGCAATATTTAACAAAAGTGAAAACATTATATATGTCTAAATATAGTATTCATAAAATGATCACTCTGTATTAATCTGTAGAGAAAACAATCTGTTTTTATGAACATTAAAATGGTCATGCAACTCATGATGTAGCTTGAAACACAGAAATTTCCCTTAAAGAGGAACTGTCGCAAACATTTTAAAATTTAAAACACATACAAATAAGAAATACATTTCTCCCAGAGTAAAATGAGCCATAAATTACTTTTCTCCTATGTTGCTGTCACTTACAGTAGGTATTAGAAATCTGACATTACCGACAGGTTTTGAGCTAGTCCATCTCTACATAGGGGATTCTCAGCATGGCCTTTATTCTTTATAAAGACACACCCTGAAAAGAATCTATACAAAGATGTTGGTCAGCCTCCCTGCTCACTGCACACTATTTTGGCAGTTGGACGGAGCGACTGCCATTCACTAAGTGCTTTTAAAAATAAAGAAAACCCTGAGAACCCCCTATGAGAAGATGGGCTAGTCCAAAACCTGTCACTTCTGTCAGATTTCTACTACCTACTGTAAGTGACAGCAACATAGGGGAAAAGTAATTTATGGCTCATTTTACTCCGGGAGAAATGTACTTCTCATTTGTATATATTTTAAATTTTAAGATTTTCGCGACAATTACTCTTTAAATATTATTTACATAGATCTGTAAGGTTATTAGTCTTGTAGTATAAAGAGAGGCTGGATGAGCTCCTTACAACCACTGCCATCCATAGATATAGTGAATAAAGCAGCACTCCTAGATCTGGCAGCAAGCATAGGAGCTTAAAGTGTTACTTAAAGAGAACCTGAACTGAAAATAAAAAGTCAAAATAACCATACACAGGTCATACTTACCTCCTGTGTAGTCTACTCCTCAATCTCTTTCTCCTCTCCTGCATCCTGTTTGTCCACTGTGATCAATGGATTTCTCCATCCTCCATTTTAAAAATGTCCATTACCCCACAACAGCTTCCTGGTCAGCACACTGTTAAACTGTAATATCACCCACTTGAGCCATAGGGAAACATGGATATTACCTTGCACATTCAGTTGTAACTGACAGCTGTTGATATATAACTGACAGCAACTGGTATATTTCAGTTCTGACAAAATATTGTCAGAATTGGAAATGATCACTGTAAGAAAAAAATGGTGAGCTTCTGAGAGGAACTGACGATGAGGTTAGTATGTAATATTCATTTGCAGCTACATCATGTATTTATTTCAAATCATTTTCCTTGCTTCAGGTTTCCTTTAACCCTCCTGGCGGTAACTCTGCTAGCTGCGTGTGCACTCCGATCGCCGCTGCTCCGCGCCGATTAGCTGCCACTCGCCACACCGCCCCTCCCCCCAGAACCCGTGCGCTGCCTGGCCAATCAGTGCCAGGCAGCGCTGAGGGGTGGATCGGGACTCCCTTTGACGTCACAACGTCGATGATGTCGGTGACGTCATCCCGCCCGTCGCCATGGCGACGGGGGAAGCCCTCCAGGAAATCACGTTCTTTAAATGGGATTTCCTGTTCGAAGCGGGTGGGGGGATGCCGCTGCACAGCGGCTATCATGTAGCGAGCCCTAGGCTCACTACATGATTTAAAAAATAATAAAAAAAACTGCTGCGTTGCCCCCTTACGGTTTTTAATAGACCGCCAGGAGGGTTAAAGGACATCCAAGGTGAAAATAAACTGATGAGTTAAACAATTGTATCTATCCTCTGTCTCCTAAAATTGGCTTTTTTTAGATATCACACAGCTTTATTTTATATTTAAATGTAGTTTTTAAGTTTTCACTGTTCCATTGTCTCTGCTCAATGACACCTTCATTGAAGTATGCCAGAGCTCAAATCTATGAACAATTGACCTTTCTTGTCTCTTTCCTGCTCTCAGAAGTCATTTGCTGACAGAATATTGTTTTATGGTTGTAGTTACTTATCAGTGAGGGTTATGCTATAGTCCGACCCAGTCCCGACCCAGATATAAATTGTCACTTGCATACCTGATGTTTAACTCTTTTAGGCAGAGAAAGAAAAAAAGGAACACAGCATATGCATTTGTGTGCTTGGCACTGTACATACCCATGTCTATCTCATCATGTCATATATGTCACCTCGGTTGTCCTTTAAGTGAAAACAAAGTGAAGAGGTAAACAATTGTATCTACCCTCCTCCTAAAGACAACTTTTAGATATCCCACAGTTTTATGCTATGTTTAACCACTTCACATCCAGACCTAGGCCCATATGCAATTCACTTTTTCACCTGAGTTTTCTCCAAGGTGACATTTTCCCAACTAATAAATAAAATGCCTTTTACATTATCAGCAAGCAAACAAATACTCAAAATAATTTTGACAGTACTTTTTCACCTACTTTTTGGTACTTTTTCCATTGCAAAGTGCTAAAAAGTTTAATTAAATTGGAGATGAAAAGTTATCTCCTAGGAGAAAATGCAGGTGAAAAAGCGAATTGCATATGGGCCCTTGTTTCCCACTTATGGACCAGAGTAGTTTTGACAGTTTAGCTATGACCTTATATAACCTATTTTAGTTCCTGGACGTAGAAACTACGTCCAGGAACCATGCGCGCTCCCGCCGCCGTTCGCGCGCGTGCAAGCGTGCTCCCGGCCCGCGGTTCGTTAGCCAGGCAATCAGTGAATCGGGCTATGGTGCCCGATCACTGATTCCTCTCCCCCACTGAAAAAGCGACAGCTTCTCTCGGAAGCTGCGCCTTTTCTGGCTGTTACCTCCCCCATGCATCTCTCTAAGCGTATGTTACGCTTAGAGTGACGTCATGTAAACAAACTCATGGCCGTCATCTTGTAGCCAAAAAGTAATACTACAACTAAAAGTAAAAAAAAATAAAAATCAACACACATTTACATTATAAACCTATTGTTTACATCCCACCCTCCCAAAACTACCCAAATAAAATGTTTAATATAAAAAAAAAAAAAACATTACAATAAAAAACAAAAAAAAAACATGTAAATATTTACTTAAGGGTCTAAACTTTTTAAATATCAATGAAAAGATGAAATATTTCTATATTTTTTTTATTTTAAACTTGTAAATAGTGATAGATGCAAAACGGAAAAAAATGCACCTTTATTTCCAAATAAAATATTGTCACCATACATTGTGATAGGGACATAATTTTAACGGTGTAATAACCGGGACATATGGGCAAATACAATACGTGAGTTTTAATTATGGAGGCATGTATTATTTTAAAACTATAATGGCTGAAAACTGAGAAATAATGAATTTTTTCAGTTTTTTTCTTATTCTTCCTGTTAAAATGCATTTACAGTAAAGTGGCTCTTAGCAAAATGTACACCCCCAAAGAAAGCCTAATTGGTGGCGGAAAAAACAAGATATAGATCAGTTCATTGTGATAAGTAGTGATAAAGTTATAGGCTAATGAATGGGAGGTGAACATTTCTCAAGTGAAAACGACGGAACGCGAATGGGTTAATCAGAAATAACTTTATCCCTACTTATGACACATAAATGAAATATATATTGTTTTTTTCAAGACAAACTAGGCTTTCATTGTATGCCATTTTTTCCCTTGAACAATTTTGATTTCTATGAATTTTAATGGGGAAACAAGGAAAAAAATTTAAAAAACACATTATTTCTCAGTTTTACCAATTCCAGTTTAAAAATAAAAAAGTGCTACTGTAGATAAAAAACACATTTTGTTTGGCTATTCTTACCGCTTATCACAAAACTTAGATTATGTTCCTGTCACAATTTATGGTGAAGATATTTGATTCTGAAATAATGCTACAGAGTGTGTTTTTCACTATGAAATGAGAAAACAAAAGTATTTTTAATGTTAAAAATCAATCTCATTAGCTCCGAAAACATTTATTCCTGTTTACCAATTAGTGCTGCATCAGATAGTGCCAGAAATGTGCACAGGAGCAAAACCAATCCTGCACAGCACTGCTTCTGCTACAGGACGTATATCTACTGACTCCTGACTTAGATGAAGTCACAGAGGACGTAGATATAATGTAGTGGTGGATAAAGTGGTTTAAAACCTATATTTCCAATAACTTTATCACTACTCATCACAATTAATTGGTCTATATCTTGTTTTTTCTGCCACCAATTAAGCTTTCTTTGGGTGATACATTTTGCTAAGAATTATTTTATTCTAAATCTATTTTAACAGGAATATTAAGAAAGAAATGGAAAAAATCATTATTTCTCAGTTTTTGGCCATTAGAGTTTTAAATTAATACATGCTACCGTAATTAAAACCCATGTATTTTATTTGCCCATTTGTCCCGCTTATTACACCATTTAAATTATGTCCCTATCACAATGTATGGCGCCGATATTTTATTTGGAAATAAAGGTGCATTTTTTCAATTTGCATCCATCACTATTTACAAGCCCATAATGTAAAAAAATATATTAATATACTCCTTTTACATGCTTATTTAAAAAATTCAGACCCTTAGGTAACTATTTATGTTTTTTTTTTGTTTTTTTATTGTAATTTTTTTGTATTTTTTGAATTGTATGTGGGTAATTTTTGGTGTGGGAGATAAACAGCTTATTATAAATGTAAAAAAAATTATTTATTAAAAAATGGATGTGTGTGTAGTTTTACTATTTGGCCACAAGATGGGCACAGTGAAAAAGTCCTGGAAGCGTGATCGTCTGCTTCCAGGAAGAAGAATGAAGACGGGGTACTTTTTAAAACTAAGAAAAACCGCAGCGTCTGATGAGATGCTGTCGGCTTTTCTGCAGGGGGCTTCGATCAAAGAAAGGGATCTAAAATTCCCTTTCATTGATCGCGGGGCTAACGGCCGGCGGCGGGAGCGTACACGGGAGCGCGTGCGGCCCGCGGGAGAGCACGCAGCCCAACTGGACGAGAATGTTCGTCCAGTTGGGCTTAAGTGGTTAAAGGATACCAAAGCAGAAAAGACTAGGAGAAACAGGGGGGAGCAGTCATGTACAATGAGCTGTCCTGATGCCCACCGCTACCCCTGTTCTCCACTATTACCCTCCTTTGCCAGCTAAATGCCCCCCAGCAGCCTCTTCCAGATTGCCGGAGTCGGACATCACTGCACAGGCGCTCCCGGCCACAGTCGTGCGCTGTAGGACGCTGAGCTGTGCTCATATCATATACTGTATATGCTATCCAGACAACTGCTTATTCTTTTACTTGAACAGATAGGCATATCCATACTAATGCTAACAGTAAGTGGGACAGATTTGAAGGGAAAAAAAAGTTATTACCATTTTAAAGGTCATGAGTTAAATCCCTTAAGTACATTAAAAGAAATCTTTCACGAGAATACACTTTGCTCTTCTCAGACGTGCTGTTTCGCAGTGTCCTCCTTTACCACATCTCAACTTATTGATCTGTATGTTTATGAAGGAAAGAGCTTGTTGTTTTCTCCTTATGATAATATGCCAGGCCTTCCTCACCTCTGCTTATGGCCATTATTCTGGGTTCAGATCAGAGGCAAGCTGGGTCAGGCACATTCATATTGATGCTCACTGGCCCTGTGCTGTCCATTAATGTAAGAGAACGGATGATTGCTGTTGAGGTGCAAAGGGCAGTCAGTGATTGTACTTTACAGCAGCAGCTTGTAGATTTTACCTGTCACTGAGTGTGAGAGGATCACTGCACTATTTCATATTACTGAGCCTGAACATTTAAAAAAATGCAATTTTACTATCATAAAACGCTTCTCCAGCTAAAACCTTTGTTTATACAAGTAAAGAGACGGCACACTACTGGCTGCAAATCAATTGCTGTGTATTGGAACACGTACACTTGTAGTGTGCCGTCCCTTTACTTGTGTGGACATTTCCAGGGCTGTGTGAGCAATCCGGCCTGAGACTTGGCACCGGCTAGTTACCAGGTGTACATACCTGGTGAGCAGTTGTCCTTGCAGTACATTGTGTGAAAACCTGTGTATATGTCTGAGTAGGATAGGGAGGGTTAGTGTTCTCGCGTTGCGTAGTGGTTAGTGTTCTCGCCTTGCAGCGCTGGGTCCCGGTTGAAATCCCAGCCAGGGCACTATCTGCATGGTGTTTGTATGTTCTTGCTGTGTCTGCGTGGACACTCCGGTTTCCTCCCACATCCCAAAAACATACATATAAGTTAATTGGCTTCCCCCTTAATTGGCCCTAGTCTACGATCCATACACTACATGATACACACACACACATATGACTGTGGTAGGCAGGGCCGGCTCTAGCATGGGGCGAGAGGCAGGCAATGGGGCAGAGCGGCAGGGGACAGCGGAACAATGGGCAGGGGACGTGCCCACTTTCCCCCACCAGACTGTGGGACCCCCGTGATGAATTGGCCACGGCATCTAATAGACACTGCACCAGTTCATCCCCGCAGCTCATCGCTCCAGCCTGCATAGTCTTCCGGCAGGCAGAGCAGGACTACGGGAAGATGGCGCCCGAAGCCCTGTACTGGAGACTAATTGTGTCTTCATCTTGTTCTCTGCCTGTCAGCGCGGGACTGGCTGCGCCGCTGCAGATCACCATAGGAAGCTGCGCCCAGGGAGAGAGTATTCTGCAGGTGAGTAAATGCTTTTTTTTTTTTACAGGTGGGCATTAGTTTTTGGTGAAACGCTGGCCACATTAATATTATTTTATGGTGTAACACTGACCCTATTATGATTATTTTATGGTGAAACGCTGGCGACAATGTGATTATTTTATGGTGAACCGCTGACCACATTACGAAAATTACGATTATTTTATGGTGAAACGCTGACCACATTATGATTATTTTATGGTGAAACGCTGGCCATAATGTGATTATTTTATGGTGAAACTCTGACCACATTACAATAATTTTTGGGTGAAACGCTGGCCACATTTCAATTATTTTATAGTGAAACGCTGCCCACATTGCAATTATTTTCTAGTGAAACATTGCCGCATTATGATTATTTTCTGGTGAAAAGCTGCTGTGTTACGATTATTTTCTGGTGCAAGATTGCCGCATTACGATTATTTTATGGTGAATCATTGCTGCGTTATGATTATTTTCTTGTGCAAGTTTGCCACATTATGATTATTTTATGGAGAGTCATTGCTGCGTTACGATTATTTTACGGTGAAAGATTGCAACATTACGATTATTTCTATGGTGAAGCACTGCTTTCATTTCATGTGTCAGAGGTAATGGTGCTTGCAATTCATGTGTCGAAAGTAATAGTTGTTGCATTTCATGTGTTGGAATTAATAGTTCTAGCATTTCATGTGTCGGAAGTAATAATACTTGCATTTCATGTGTCGGAGAGAATGGTTGTTGCATTGCATTTTATGTGTTGGAGGTAAATGGTTCTTGCATTTCATGTGTTGGAAGTAATGGTTGTTGCATTGCCGCCTCACTGTTACGCGTTACATTACAGTTAGCCCCGCCCACAAGAAGTCATGACCACACCCATTTCTTGCGCGCCACACTAGCATTAGTGAACAAAAAATGTGCTCGAACATGATGCCCTCTTCACATTTCTGACTGCCCCTCATTTATGCCTTTCTAGAACCGGCCCTGGTGGTAGGGATTGATTGTGAACCCCTGTGAGGGACAATTAAGTGACAAGGCAAAATACTCTGTTCAGCGCTGTGGAAGATGTCGACACTGTATAAATACTAAATAATAATAACTAATGGCAGAGGCGTCTGAAACGTGGTGGAGATCAGGATGAATTCCACCTCTGGCCATGACTAGTGGTGCCACCTGTACAACAGATTCAAGGGAGGTACCTACACACTTGCGATTATTTTTACCCATCAGGAAATTGGGAAATTATCCCTCTGGCAACAAATTGGAGACCGATGCTGTACAGACACATCTCTAGCCTTCAGGCTAGGGATGCATTCTATTGCTATGGAGGGAGGCAGAGGAATGACGATCGGCCCACAACGTGGTTGGGGGGAGCAAAGACTACATTGCAGCTGGGCATGCTTCGATGTAAACTTACATATTATGTAGCACTATACAAAAGATAGGGAGACAACGTCTAACAATACAGCACGGGGACATTGCAGCATTAAACAATTATATACAAAATAGTCAAACAATAAACAATAGTGCAGAGATTGCAAGGCTCCCTAAATAAAAGAGTCACTATGTCCAAGTGGTGGTGGAGAAGAGCACATGGAGAAGAGGGTCATGCCAAATGAGCTTACAATCTAATGGCCAGCATGACCTCTGACCTGAAGCCAGCGTGTCCCAATGGAAAGGCGTGTTGGTGAATGCAGTCACATTGCCGACTCCATCCCAATTGGTCAGCTGACTTCAGGTTAGAGGTCATTCTGGCTGTTATGAGATAGAGATTCTCTCTTGGTGAGCCTATACTGTATTGATGTTGATGTATTTGTGAAATTAGATGTTTAACGTGACATTGCCAGGTCAGTGGAGCTCAAAAATAGAGCGCTTAGCAGAGTTTTAAATAATCACAGAGAAACAAAATCTTACATCAAACATCTGTTTAAACATATTGCCAAGTTCTCCAGTTAAAAACAAGACAAAAAGCAGATACAAATGACTAGTGTTGGAAGTCAGCACTGCGTGGTTTGGTACCCAAACACACACATTCAGCACCGAGCGGCAGGAGGGGGTGTGTTTCATTTAATTGTGATACTTCCTCCTTCCTGCTTGGAAGGAGAAAGTATCAGAATAAAATGAAATGTATTGCTGTTTGGTACTGAAATGGTGCTGAATGCATGTGTTCAGGTTCCAAACCACGTGGTGCCGAATTCAAACAACAACACTACAATTGAATGTTTTCTTCAAATGCCACAACCATATGATGAAGAAATTATGATAACATATTCACATCTGACAGCCTACTAACTGTAATTCCTCTTTTTCTCCTTTCACCAGATACAGGAACTGTACAGAAAACCATCATCAACGTCCACTGACCTCCTTGGGGGAAGAACTGGGAGTAGATCAGCTTGAATGTGTCCTCATCCACCAAACCACTTGGGCACTCCTGAAAAGAAGTAACAGAATAATAGGTGTCAGTTTTTGTTTGTTCATAGTCTTTTCCAGCAATTACACCTATAAGTACCGGTAACTATCATTGGAGAGAAATTCAGGACCTCTAGTCTGCTGAAACTATAAGAGAGTTGCTATGTACTAGATTATCTTCTGCAAGTAGGATTTTTAAAGTGGCAAACCTTACTTAAACGTCTTTGGTATATAATAAGTAGAGATATAGCGAACGGTTCCAGACGAACTTTGGGGGTTCGCGTTCGCCTTCACCAGGCGAACTTTTGCGGAAGTTCGATTTGCCCCATAATGCACTATGAGGGTCAACTTTGACCCTCAGCATCACAGTCAGCAGGCACATTGTAGCCATTCAGGCTACATTAAGCCCTGGAGCCCCACCCCCCCCTTATATAAGGCAGGCTCGCTGGCCATGACACTCACTCGTGTGCCTGCTGCAAATAGACAGACTAGGGAGAGCTGCTGCAGATTTTTTCTCCTAGGGAAAGATTAGTTAGGCTCTTGGCTTGCTCCTGGCTGATTGTTGGGACACCTACCTATGCCTACCTACCTATACTGGGTCTCCTACCTATGCCTAGCTAACTACTGAGGCACCTACCTATACCTACCTCCCTATACTGGGTCTCCTACCTATGCCTACCTACCTATGCTGGGTCTACCTATGCCTAGCTAACTACTGAGGCACCTACCTATGCCTACCTACCTATACTTGGACTCCTACCTATGCCTACCTACCTATACTGGGTCTCCTAACTATGCCTAGCTAACTACTGAGGCACCTACCTATGCCTATCTACCTATACTGGGACTCCTACCTATGCCTACCTACATACAAGAAGATAATAAGGTCGTTGCTTCATTGTGGACAGACCAAATTTGATCAGCTGGACAGTCACTGTTGTTTTATCGTTTAACTACCACAGCCCGGCGACCATATGGGCTGGAAAACTGCCACGGCCTGCACTCTGGCCATGTTGCGCATCAGTCCAGCACGGCCGTCACTACGCAAACAGCTGTTTGCGGTGCGTTACACGGTGAGTTTGGTGTGTCAGTGTGAAGCAGAACTCTAATTACACTCCCTAATTGATGTATACACATGCAAGATGTTTGAAAGCACTTTAGGCCTGCAATTTAGCATTCAATGTGATTTCTGCCCTTAAAACGCTGCTTTGCGTCACATCCAGATTTTTCCCCGGGACTTTGGCCATATATCCCACTCCGCCATGCCCCCCTCCAGGTGTTAGACCCCTTGAAACATCTTTTCCATCACTTTTGTGGCCAGCATAATTTTTTCTATTTTTCAAAGTTCGCCTCCCCATTGAAGTCTATTGCGGTTCGCGAACTTTTCCGCGAACCGAACCTTTCGCGAAGGTTCACGAACCCGGTTCGCGAACCGAAAATCGGAGGTTCGCGACATCTCTAATAATAAGCAGGGTGGCAAACCACACCACCAGTCACAATCCATAAAGTAGGTTAGCACACCGTTATTTAGAATAGCTGTCAATTGTTTGTATACAATATTTGTCTATACATTTGTGTTGACTGCTGATGCTTTGATTTAATAAATACTCTATAGACAGAGATAACAGTGTGCTAACCTGCCTTTGACTTTGCAGATTATCTTTAGGTGGTGTGAGATTGATGGGTGGTATAACTTCTTGCTAAAGATATTCCTGCATAAGCATGTAATCAAGAGATGATATTCAATCTGCTTTTTTTAAAACCAGAACAAACAATCTCATGTCTATTGACAATTGCAAACCCGAGGTGAGAGGCATATAGAGGCGGCCATATTCATTTATTTTTAAACATTACTAGTTGCCTGGCTTTCCTACTGATCTCTTTGGCTGCAGTATTGCCTGAATCACACAACAGAGATAAGCAAGCAGCTAATCCAATCAGACTTCAGTCAGAAATACCTGATCAGCATGCTTGTTCACGGTCTATGGCTAAAAGTTGTAAGGCTCATACACACGCTTGACTAAAGTCAAGTGAGGAGGCCAGTATATCTACAGCCCCAGCCAATAATCAAGCGTGCGTACAGAGTCCTCCAACCCCAACCCGTGAGTGATCAGCCCAGCAGATCAACTCACCTGACCGATGGCCAATCTCATTGTTCATGCCGCTCCCCCACCCCATCCACTGCATGACGTCACGCACGTGCCGCCCTCTTGTAGATTTAAATATGTCTACATGTCCTTCCTCTTTCGACTTTCTTGCCATAAACATGAGGCTCAAGAAATCCGACTTTTAAGTTCATTTTACGGCTGCTTCAAAAAATACAGTATTCAGATAGCTATTTGTGCCTGTTCATCCATACACTGGTAGTCAAAACATTTATGGACTCCACAAGAGTCTATAAAGGTGTCCTGTGGTATATTACAGCAAAATATCAGCAGCTAGCAACAATCTGCCATCAGGAAATATCATTGCCATAAACTGGTGAACATAACCTAAAACAACTCTAGGAAAGGGTCAGGGCCGTTTCTTTTATAATGCCAGGGGGCAGCTAAGGTTTTGGTGGCCCCAAGCAGTCCATAACTTGAGGCCCCCATCCATGAAAGAAGCAGCGCTTCTAAAAAATGGATAGCCACACCCAAAAGGCAAAAAATGGGTGTGGCCAAAACATGAGGTGGGTGGAGCCAAATACTAGCAGTTTCTAGGCTAAATTTCACCCAGGGCGAGGATGTAAAATGCGCCCCAACCTGGAGACCGGTATAGGTGCCCACAGTATAGGTAGCCAGCTATAGGACCCCCCAGTATAAGTAGCCCATATAGTTGCCCCCAGTATAGGTAAGATAGGTAGGTGCCCTCATATAGGTTAGATAGGTTGGTGCCCCCATATAGGTTAGATAGATAGGTGCCTCCAATATACAGTGGCTTGCAAAAGTATTCGGCCCCCTTGAAGTTTTCCACATTTTTTCACATTACTGCCACAAACATGAATCAATTTTATTGGAATGCCACGTGAAAGACCAATACAAGGTGGTGTACATGTGAGAAGTGGAACGAAATTCATACATGATTGCAAACATTTTTTAAAAATCAATAACTGCAAAGTGAGGTGTGCGTAATTATTCAGCCCCCTTTGGTCTGAGTGCAGTCAATGCCCATAGACATTGCCTGATGAGGGCTAATAACTAAATAGAGTTCACCTATGTGTAATCTAATGTCAGTACAAATATAGCTGCTCTGTGACGGCCTCAGAGGTTGTCTAAGAGAATATTGGGAGAAACAACACCATGAAGTCCGAAGAACACACCAGACAGGTCAGGGATCAAGTTATTGAGAAATGTAAAGCAGGCTTAGGCTACAAAAAGATTTTCAAAGCCTTGAACATCCCACAGAGCACTGTTCAAGCGATCATTCAGAAATGGAAGGAGTATGGCACAACTGTAAACCTACCAAGACAAGGCCGTCCACCTAAACTCACAGGCCAAAAAAGAAGAGCGCTGGTCAGAAATGCAGCCAAGAGGCCCATGGTGACTCTGGACGAGCTGCAGAGATCTACAGCTCGGGGGGGGGGGGGGGGGGGGGAATCTGTCCATAGGACAACTATTAGTCATGCACTGCACAAAGTTGGCCTTTATGGAAGAGTGGCAAGAGGAAAGCCATTGTGAACAGAAAAGCATAGTAGATCCTGTTTGCAGTTTGCCACAAGCCATGTGGGGGACACAGCAAACATGTGGAAGAAGGTGCTCTGGTCAGATAAGACCAAAATGGGACTTTTAGGCCAAAATGCAAAACGCTATGTGTGACGGTAAACTAACACAGCACATCACTCAGAACACACCATTACCACTGTCAAATATGGTGGTGGCAGCATAATGCTCTGGGGGTGCGTCTCTTCAGCAGGGACAGAGAAGCTGGTCAGAGTTGATGGGAAGATTTATGGAGCTAAATACAGGGCAATCTTGGAGGAAAACCTCTTGGAGTCTGCAAAAGACTTGAGACTGGGGTGGAGGTTCACCTTCCAGCTGGACAACAACCCTAAACATAAAGCCAGGGCAACAATGGAATGGTTTAAAACAAAACACATCCATGTGTTAGAATGGCCCAGTCAAAGTCCAGATCTAAATCCAATCGAGAAAGCGTGGCAATATCTGAAAACAGCTGTTCACAAACTCTGTCCATCTAATCTGACTGAGCTGGAGCTGTTTTGCAAAGAAGAATGGGCAAGGATTTTAGTCTCTAGATGTGCAAAGCTGGTATAGACATACCCTAAAAGACTGGCAGCTGTAATTGCAGCAAAAGGTGGTTTTACAAAGTATTGATTTAGGGGGCTGAATAATTACGCACACCCCACTTTGCACTTATTGATTTGTAAAAAAATTTTGGAATCATGTATGATTTTCGTTCCACTTCTCACGTGTACATCACTTTGTATTGGTCTTTCACATGGAATTCCAATAAAATAAATTCATGTTTATGGCAGTAATGTGACAAAATGTGGAAAACTTCAAAGGGGGCTGCATACTTTTGCAATCCACTGTAGGTAGCCAGTATATTTGCCCCAGTATAGGTTAGATAGGTATATGCCCCCAGTATAGATTAGATTGGTATATGCCCCCAGTATAGGGTAGATAGGTATGTGCCCCCAGTATAGGTTAGATAGGTATATGTCCCCCAGGATAAGTTAGATAGGTGTATGTCCCCCAGTATAGGTTAGATAGGTATATGTCCCCCAGTATAGGTTAGATAGGTATATGTCCCCTAGTATAGGTTAGATAGGTATATGTCTCCCAGTATAGGTTAGATAGGTATATGTCCCCCAGTATAAGTTAGATAGGTATATGTCCCCCAGTATAGGTTAGATAGGTATATGCCCTCAGTACAGGTTAGATAGGTATATTCCCCCAGTATAAATTAGATTGGTATATGCCCCCAGTATAGGTTAGATAGGTATACGTCCCCCAGTATAGGTTAGAAATGTCCCCCAGTATAAATTAGATAGGTATATGTCCCCAGTATAGGTTAGATAGGTATATGTCCCCCAGTATAGGATAGGTTAGATAGGTATATGCCCACAGTATCGGTTAGATAGGTAGATGCCCCCCTCCCCTATATAGCCAGGAGGTTGTGCGCAGCGGCGGGGAGAGAGAACTTTCCACTTACCTGCCTTCATCCTGCACGCAGCTTCTATCTTCAGCCTCTCCCAGCGCGCGTTGCATCAGTAAGAGCTCCCCCTGTGATGACATGCGGTAAGTCATCACAGGGGGAGCTATTACCATAGCGACAGACGCCGGGACAGGAAGTAGATAGAAGCTGTCAGGATCGAGGAAGGTAAGTTGAAACTTCTCTCTCCCCACCGCTCCGCCTGGTGCCCTCACGCCCAGTGCCCGCCCGTCACCAGCAGCAGAGCGAGGCCCAAAGCGGGGGCTTGGCTTGCTTGTATGCTGGCGGCACCCCTGCATGAAGCAAGGTGAAACATTTGCATCAGGCGCAGAGATTTCAGGGGCAGCATTTTTGTACTGTGTGTACCTTCCTCAGGAGGAATGGAGTGGAGGGTGAGCAGGGTGAGCAGTTTGTTTGTCACAGATTCACAGCCAGCCAGCATGCTATTGTGCTGAGCTGCAGCATGTCATGTGAGAACATAAAATGAAGCAAAGTAAATTATTGGGTGCTGTGTGATCATACCAAATTGGAGTCGGGTGGGGGTGGAGGGCGCTTCCTCACAAGTTTGCCTCAGGCAACAAAAAGTCTAGGAAAGGTGGGGGGAAAGGCTGCGCATCCCTAAACACATGCTGCAATTGAATGGTTAAAGCGAACCCGAGGTGGGTTTGAAGAATATTATCTGCATACAGAGGCTGGATCTGCCTATACAGCCCAGCCTCTGTTGCTATCCCAAACCCCCCTAAGGTCCCCCTGCACTCTGCAATCCCTCATAAATCACAGCCATGCTGCTGACAAACAGCTTGTCAGAGCTGGCTGTGTTTATCTCTATAGTGTCAGTCTGCTGCTCTCTCCGCCTCCTGCAGAACTCCAGTCCCCGCCTGCATCCCTTCCCTCCCTGCTGATTGGAGGGAAGGGATGGGGGCAGGGACCGGAGCTATGCAGGAGGCGGGGGAGCAGCTGAGACTGACACTACAGATGTAAACAGAGCCTCACAGCATGGCTGTGATTTATGAGGGATTGCAGAGTGCAGGGGGACCTTAGTGGGGTTTGGGATAGCAACAGAGGCTGGGCTGTATAGGCAGATCCAGCCTCTGTATGCAGATAACATTCTTTAAACACACCTCGGGTTCTCTTTAATCGCACAGGAATACACTGCCTCTGCCAGACTGAAAAATGCATGCCCTGCATCCAAGACAAGTGCTAACATTTATTAAACTAGGAGGTACTTTAGCTTCCAATATGGTTTGCATGCAAAGTATATTATACTAGACACTTGCGCCACGGTGAGGCAGACCTCCGGGCAAGTGACCTAACCTAAATTTAAAACCTCGGGAGCAGCTAAGCAGAAAAAAATGTGTAACTTACATTTGGTAGAACAGCGAGGAGAACGCCAGCGCATACCACTAAGGCTCAGGGCCGGATTTGTACTTTTTACCACCCAAGGCCAACTATACCATCTGTATGGTTGTTATCTCTGTGTGCCCCAATGAGAATTCTACTTACTTTCTATCATTGGTGTCACAGACAATAGCTATTTTAGTAATATGCGTATAGATTATAAATTATGTTTTGAACTTTTATGTTATGTTTGCCATCTCGTTAATGATGGAGTTATTGTGTCACCATGAGAGTTAGGCTGAGGTGAACCTACAGGATAGAGCTTACAGGCCTTGCAGGGACGACACAAGTACAGGAAAGAGAGTTCAAAGGTTAAAGCTGTCCTTGTAGATAGGGATGGCTGCATAGAACAGCTTTACTGCTCATCACTGAGCCGCCCCTAAATTTCTGGTTCCCTAGGCCATGGCCTATGTGGCCTTGCCAGAAGTCCGGCCCTGCTAAGGCTGCATCTGAAATGACCACCAGCTCAGACAAAAAGTCTAGAACCGGCCCTGGAAAGGGTATATGTCAAAGTAGCATCCATCTTTTTCTAATGTTCCACAGTCCAGTTGACATGCTCATGTGACCATTGTAGGCACCTTTGGCTCTGGACAGGGGTCAGGATGGGCACTATGGCTCGCTAATGCTCTGTGTGTTCTGACAGACTACTCATGGCCATCAGTATGAACATCAGCAATCTGTGCTACAGGACCAGATGGACTGTCTAGACAGTAGGTGCCAAACTCAAGGTCCGCAGGCAAAACTTAGCCTACCCCGCCATTTTATGTGGCCCGTGAAATCTTTAAATGTGCATGATTGTAAGCTGAACCAGCCCTATCTGCTTCCTAGACTTCAGCGGGTGGTAGTATGGAAAGTTACATACCAGTACCACTATCCCTCTTTTTTGCCTGATGTACAGATTAGTGTAAATAAAAGTATTTACTTCCTAAAAAAAAAAAAGGTTACGTTGTGCCATACTCACAGCAGACCATAGACACATTTATTTTCCTGTATCGATCGATATGTGGCCCATAACACAGTGCAATGCTGCAATCCAGTCATTTTTTTTAATGATTCCCTGCTGCAAAGTATTGAAAATCCTTCTGTAGTGTATGAACGAAAATGATTCTCAATTGATTTCGATCAGAGGAATTGATCGTTTGGGACCACTGGACAAAAAGACCTTTCAGGAATTCCCCCAGGAATCCTGGGTTTGCCCCTGGGTTCTGGGCAATATCTGGACTGGTTGGCACAGATGGTCCTTTTTGTTTATTGATTGGGCCTTGTATGGAGGCTGTTCATTGGTCCTGGGAGAAACAATAATCTTTTTAACACTAAAGGACTGATGAATAGACAAACTAGTGGTGTTGCTTAGTAAAGTATTGTGACTACTCCAAGCCAAAATCTGTTACAACAATATCGATCTCATGATAATGTAACTTTTTTGATGTGTCTTGATCATTTGTGACCTTCATGAAGATTGACTGGATTGTCTTAACCATTTCCTATAAGAAACATTTTTGTATTGTGCAAATAAAAATGTTGTAAACTTCAAATATTGCTGTGGTATCTCAAAGCAACATACAATCCTTACTAAAACTTTTAAGTGTTTGATTGGGGTAAAGTGGATGACCCTGTGAAGTCCTGCCTTTTCTGCCCTTTGCATCAACAAGGAGCATTCCCTTAACTAATAATAATACTCTACTCCAAATTCTGTCAGTTCTGTCAAATTTCTACTGCCTCCTACTGTAAGTGACAGCAACCTAGGAGGAATGTAATTTATAGCTCACTTTACTCTGGGAAAAATGTACTTTTTATTTATGTTTTCGTGTATTTAAAATTTTAAAATTGTGTTTGCAATAGTGGTCCTTTAATCTGAGTGTAGTGACTGTACAATATCACATTTTTGTTAAATCCTCAAAAGTAGGAAAAAGCATCTGTCATTTGGTAAGTTCCTTGATAAAGCCACACACAAAAAGGTTGGGGTGAGCCAACAGATAGCAATGATCTGTTATAGTAAAAGCCATTTTTCATTTATACAGTACAGTACTTTGTATGAAATATATTTCTATCAATGATTTTGGATTATGGAAAGAATTATCCGATGTTCCATTCATTCTAATGGGGATATTCACTTTGATATACTGCAAGAGAGCTTTGGATAACAAGAATGTTTTCTGAACAAATTATTGCAAACCAAGGTTCCACTGTATTTTGAAGTACTGCACCTATCCTCCAATCAGTGGGGAGGGAAGGGACGCAGGCGGGGAGCGGCGCTGTAGAGAAGGTGGGGGAGCGGCAGTGACAGACACTCAGAGGTAAACAGCCTGCTAGCGACACGCACAGCGGTTTTATTTACGAGGGACAGCAGAGCGCAGGGGGGTCCGGGGGGGGGGAGGGGCAGGGGGGAGCTCAGTATAGTAACAAAAGCTGGCCATTGTATGCAGAACCAGCATCTGTGTCCTAATGGCATTCCTAAAGAGGAACTGAAGAGAGAGGTATATGGAGGCTGCCATGTTTATTTCTTTTTAAGTAAGACCAGTTGCCTGGCAGCCATGCTGATCCTCTGCCTCTAATACTATTAGCCATAGCCCCTGAACAAGCATGCAGCAGATCAGGTGTTTCAGACTTTAAAGTCAGATCTGACAAGACTAGCTGCATGCTTGTTTCTGGTGTTATTCAGATACTACTGCAGAGAAATAGACCAGCAGGGCTGCCAGGCAACTGGTATTGATTAAAAGGAAATAAATATGGCAGCCTCCGTATACCTCTTACTTCAGTTCCCCTTTAAAACCCACCTCGAGTTCTCTTTAAGGGTAGTAGTGGCAGAGATCAGCAGGACAGCCAGGCAATCTGCATTTTTTTTAAAGGAATGAAATAACCACAACCCTCTCAGTTCAGTTGTACTTTCAGTGACTTTGAAAGATTCTCCATACAGCTAACATGGGAACACACCTCTGCTTGACACCATATTTGTACAACATGCATATACAGAAAGTGCCCTCCATTTTGCACATGCCTTCATAGTCACTATTGCCACCTCCAATGCTCACGTTTTTAAATCCTCTGTACAGGGACTGAAGTTCCTTCTTTGTAAATTTAGTGACAGCCTGCAGCTGATCCAGTCCCTCTGGCTGGTGACGCACTGTTGATAACTCCATCTCGCTGTCACTGCTATCTGCAAAATAGGATTATACAGTCACATCTTCTACAATCTACTTATTATTATAATACTCTACTATAAAATCATTCAAACACATTCTCAAGGCAAACAAAGCAAGTTATGATTGTAATATCTTGAGTAGGGATGGCAATGCTTAGGAGCTGCTGAAAGATTGGTAAGGTTCTTCTGATTTGCTGTTATGACTTCCTGGTTTAGCCAGGGGTGCAGCTAAGGTTTTTGTGGCCCCAAGCGGACTGTAGGAAGTGGTCCTATCCTGCGCGCCGCGACGAAAAATGGGTGTGGCTATCCCGCATAAGTGGGGGTGGCCATGACATGTGGGTGGAGCTGGAGGGCGGATTGGGGCGGGGCTGTTTGCGGGGAAAATGGATGTGGGGGTGATTGAGGCGCGCGCAGCGCGCCACGCCGAAAGATGGATTTGGCCATGACATTGTATGGGCGGAGCTTAACCGTAGCACAGCAAATATAGCCAACTATGACCATTAAATAATAAATGCAGCAACAGTTACCCCAGACACCAGAAAATAAAAACGCAATTTGGGCCACATTTCAGCAGAAATCAAGCGCAATTTGGGCCACATTTCAGCAGAAATCAAACGCAATTTGGGCCACATTTCAGCAGAAATCAAATGCAATTTGGGCACATTTTCAGCAGAAATCAAACACAATTATGGCACATTTTCAGCAGAAATCAAACGCAATTAGGGCCACATTTCAGCAGAAATCAAACGCAATTTGGGCACATTTTCAGCAGAAATCAAACGCAATTAGGGCACATTTTCAGCAGAAATCAAACGCATTTTGGGCACATTTTCAGCAGAAATCAAACGCAATTTGGGCCACATTTCAGCAGAAATCAAACGCAATTTGGGCACATTTTCAGCAGAAATCAAACGCAATTATGGCACATTTTCAGCAGAAATCAAACGCAATTAGGACCACATTTCAGCAGAAATCAAACTCAATTTGGGCACATTTTCAGCAGAAATCAAACGCAATTAGGGCACATTTTCAGCAGAAATCAAACGCAATTTGGGCACATTTTCAGCAGAAATCAAACGCAATTTGGGTCACATTTCAGCAGAAATCAAACGCAATTTGGGCACATTTTCAGCAGAAATCAAACGCAATTTGGGCACATTTTCAGCTGAAATCAAACGCAATTAGGGCACATTTTCAGCAGAAATCAAACGCAATTAGGGCACATTTTCAGCAGAAATCAAACGCAATTAGGGCACATTTTCAGCAGAAATCAAATGCAATTAGGGCACAGTTCAGCAGAAATCAAACGCAATTAGGGCACATTTTCAGCAGATATCAAACGCAATTAGGGCACATTTTCAGCAGAAATCAAACACAATTAGGGCACATTTTCAGCAGAAATCAAACGCAATTAGGGCACAGTTCAGCAGAAATCAAACACAATGAGGGCACAGTTCAGCAGAAGTCAAACACAATTAGGGCACAGTTCAGCAGAAATCAAACACAATTAGGGCACAGTTCAGCAGAAATCAAACACAATTAGGGCACAGTTCAGCAGAAATCAAACGCAATTAGGGCACATTTTCAGAGCTGCAAAAAGAAAAGAATTTACTCACCTGGCACTGGCAGAAGTCTTCTCTCCCCGTCTCCCGGCCGGCTGGCGCGCAGTTCCCACGGAGCTCCCTCCCTCCTCCAATCTCCCGTGCTGATTGAATGCAGGGCTACGGGAAGATGGCCACCCGAAGCCCTGTACTGGAGGCATAAATAGTCTCCAGAGCAGGGCTTCGGCGGCGGCCATCTTCCCGTAGCCCTGCCCTGCTCTGCCAGCCCCGCGGGGCTGCGGGAAAACAGTGACGTCACGCCGACGTCACTGAGCCGCTGAGGCCCCTACGATCTTGAGGCCCCAAGCGGCCGCTTGGTTCGCTTTATGCCTCGCGGCGCCCCTGGGTTTAGCACATGATCATGACTAGCAAATCAGAGCCTTACAAATGCCTCATATGCCTCTCCATGAGTCCTAAGTAGGACCATCCCTAATCTTGAGTAGATTGCGATCTGAGTTGATATCATTTTTATGCTACCTTTAGGCAGGGAACACACTTGTCTTTCAGTTTTCTGCGCGCGTTTTCCTGCATACTTTTTCTGCACACCAAGTGTGTCTCTATGCAGGAAAACGTGCGCCTTTTTCACACCAGTTGATGTAATTGATACAAAAAACTGACAAAATGTGCAGAGTCATGATGCAGAATGTCAGTTTTTTTTCTGCGCGCGAACAAAATATTAAGTGTGTACTAGCCCATTGATTAACATGAGTTCTCAGTTTTTCTGTGCAGAAAACGTGTACGAAAACAGTCAAGTGTGTTCCCTGCCTTACGCAAATTAATGCGACTTAGAAATAGATAAATTATTGGCCCATTCTAAACTGCATAGTCTTTGCATCAACCCAGAATTATGAGCATCTTACTGACCATCCCTATCTGAAAGCAGGCCCCTTCCCAGCCCTTACTGCCATAGAATTGTCATCCTTCCAGTGCTGACAGTCTCACCTTAAAGAACAAGCGACACCCATGCTAACCCAGAAATAAAAAACACATATTTAAGTAGATAAATACTACTTCTACTTACATAAAAGATGTATTGTGTTATCCACGTAATGATTCCTGTGAATTTTATAAATGAAAAGCAGAAAATCCTATTGTAGGCAGTGGCCATCTTGCCAAGCTAATGCTGACATCATATCCTCCCTGACTCTTGTTTTCCCCCCTCCCTTCTCTTGCTCATTGTGTATTCATTAGCTGCCCTCCTCCCAGAGTCTTCATACACTCCCACTGAGGTGTATACTAGCAACTTCACTGTCTTTTTTTTATTTACACATCCAATCACTGAGTCACCTCAGCCTTGCTTGTAAGCACAAGTAATCAGAGGATGTTTCTGATAAGCAGCTAGGCAGGGAAATAAATGGAAGAGGAGTGTGAGAAAACGCGGAAAAGCCGCCGCGGGTGCTCAGAGCAAGGCGGCTGATTCCGCGTCCAACGCGGCAGGTTGCGCGCGTGGGCCTGCATCTGCTAGCATGACTGAACGCGGAGAAACCGCCGCATGTCCTGAGAACAAGGCGGCGGATTCCGCGTCCGACGCGGCGGTTTGCACGCATAGGCCTACATCTGTCAGTATGGCTGAACGCGGAGAAGCCGCCGCATGCTCTGATAGCGGTGCGGCTGGTTCCGCGTCCAGCACAGCGGATGGGTTACAACACATGTCTGGTGTGGCTAGGACTGATAGTCCACACAGGTTCAGAAGGACGCGCGCGCGCGCTGAGAGGCAGAGCTTTTATGACAACCAGAAGGGAGTCAGCTGACCAAGCCGGTCAGCTGACAATTCTATCAGTTCTCATTGGTCCAGCACTTAGGGGAGGCGCTGGAGAGCGCTATAGTATATATACTGGGTGCTGGTCATTTCTCTGGTGTCTGTCGTTGCGATCACTACGTGGAAGCACTCAGACCTTTTTGTCAGAATCTGTGTTATTCTCTAGACCAGTTCCAAGGTGTTGATGATCACGGACCTCACACCCCAGACTAGGAATTCTGTATATCATCTGTGTTATTCTCTAGACCAGTTCCAGGGTGTTGATCATCACGGACCTCACACGCCAGACTAGGAATTCTGTATCTCATCTGTGCTATTCTCTAGACCAGTTCCAGGGTGTTGATGATCACGGACCTCACATCCCAGACTAGGAATACTGCATATTATCTGTGTTATTCTTCAGACTAGTTCCAGGGTGTTGATGACTACGGAGCTCACACCCAAGACTAGGAATTAGCGTTACCATCTTGTCATATTCAGACTAGTTCCAGGGTGTTGATGATCAAGGAGCTCACACCTAAGACTAGGCATTGTTTGATTATTTGTTATGACCTCCTGCTTTCCTGACCATTCTTCTGATCTCTAATTTGGTACTTCGCTATATCTGATTCTCCGTTGCCAAACCTTGCCTGCCTTAGGATTCCGAATCAGTCTCTTGTCTCTGTATCTGATCTGTCTGTCTGTTGCCGACCTGGCTTGTCCGACCTTGAGAACTATCTCCTCTGTTTAGAGATAGTTCACAGATCTGTCAGTGACACTCCACCATTGGTGTCACTCACACTCTGGTCCTTCCCACTCTCAGCCTGACTCCTCCCCTTGGGGAACCTCAGGCCATTGGAAGGAGCCTGTTCTTTGGGCAGTATCTCTTACTGCCTTGCACCCTCTATACGGGTGCTCTCCTCAAAGTATTACTGTTGCACCAAACACTCATATTACCCAGGTGTCCAGAGGTTAGAGATATATCTGATTCTCGGTGATACTGCAGATCACCGATAATCGGATCCTCTCTGTGTTACACCGATCGTTACAAGGAGGAATATAATATAGATAAAAAGAACTCCCAGCATGCAACTGAATGGCAATGGCTATTAAAGGGCCAGTTCTCCTAATGTATGTGATAACCCCAAACCATAAC
This sequence comes from Hyperolius riggenbachi, assembly GCF_040937935.1. Classification (NCBI taxonomy): domain Eukaryota; kingdom Metazoa; phylum Chordata; class Amphibia; order Anura; family Hyperoliidae; genus Hyperolius; species Hyperolius riggenbachi. The sequence goes on along the minus strand of NC_090648.1, from coordinate 120,051,598 downwards.
AGCAGAAAAAGTTTTGAAAAGTTTTGAATGCAGGATTAGCATCTTTATCACTTAATACACTCAGACCAGTTGCTGTTGAAATTTGATTTTTATGGTGACAATACCGCTTTAAAGGACAACTGAAGCGAGAGGGATATGGAGGCTGCCATATTTATTATTAAATTTGCAGTCTGCTATGAATTCCCCAGAACTGTATACTCAAGTTGCATTTCTTTGCAAGTGTGGAATACAGTATTCAGTGTAGACTGCTTAGAACTAGTGTTGGGCGAACAGTGTTCGCCACTGTTCGGGCTCTGCAGAACATCACCCTGTTCGGGTGATGTTCGGGTTCGGCCGAAGACCTGACGGTGTTCGGCCAAACTGTTCGGCCATATGGCCGAACTAAGAGCGCATGGCCGAACGTTACCCGAACGTTCGGCTAGCGCTGTGATTGGCCGAACGGGTCACGTGTAGTGTTGGGCGAACATCTAGATGTTCGGGTTCGGGCCGAACATGGCCGAACTCCGAACATAATGGAAGTCAATGGGGACCCGAACTTTCGTGCTTTGTAAAGCCTCCTTATATGCTACATACCCCAAATTTACAGGGTATGTGCACCTTGGGAGTGGGTACAAGAGGAACAAATTTTTTAGCAAAAAGAGCTTATAGTTTTTGAGAAAATCGATTTTAAAGTTTCAAAGGGAAAACTGTCTTTTAAATGCGGGAAATGTCTGTTTTCTTTGCACAGGTAACATGCTTTTTGTCGGCATGCAGTCATAAATGTAATACATATAAGAGGTTCCAGGAAAAGGGACCGGTAACGCTAACCCAGCAGCAGCACACGTGATGGAACAGGAGGAGGGTGGCGCAGGAGGAGAAGGCCACGCTTTGAGACACAACAACCCAGGCCTTGCATGAGGACAAGAAGCGTGCGGATAGCAATTTGCATTTTGTCGCCATGCAGTCATAAATGTAATACAGATGAGAGGTTCAATAAACAGGGACCGGAAACGCTAACCCATCACAGATGTTCATTGTTCATGTTACTTGGTTGGGGTCCGGGAGTGTTGCGTAGTCGTTTCCAATCCAGGATTGATTCATTTTAATTTGAGTCAGACGGTCTGCATTTTCTGTGGAGAGGCGGATACGCCGCCGATCTGTGACGATGCCTCCGGCAGCACTGAAACAGCGTTCCGACATAACGCTGGCTGCCGGGCAAGCCAGCACCTCTATTGCGTACATTGCCAGTTTGTGCCAGGTGTCTAGCTTCGATACCCAATAGTTGAAGGGTGCAGATGGATTGTTCAACACAGCTACGCCATCTGACATGTAGTCCTTGACCATCTTCTCCAGGCGATCGGTGTTGGAGGTGGATCTGCACGCTTGCTGTTCTGTGTGCTGCTGCATGGGTGTCAGAAAATTTTCCCACTCCAAGGACACTGCCGATACCATTCCCTTTTGGGCACTAGCTGCGGCTTGTGTTGTTTGCTGCCCTCCTGGTCGTCCTGGGTTTGCGGAAGTCAGTCTGTCGGCGTACAACTGGCTAGAGGAGGGGGAGGATGTCAATCTCCTCTCTAAAGTCTCCACAAGGGCCTGCTGGTATTCTTCCATTTTGACCTGTCTGGCTCTTTCTTCAAGCAGTTTTGGAACATTGTGTTTGTACCGTGGATCCAGAAGGGTATAAACCCAGTAATTGGTGTTGTCCAGATTGCGCACAATGCGTGGGTCGCGTTCAATGCAGTCCTAGGCCGAAGAGGTCATAGCCTAGGGTCACAAAACCTGTTTATTTGGGCAATTTCAATGGTGGCGAGTCTGACGTACATAAATCGCAGCAATGGCCGTTAGCAACGTCTGAATCTCACGAAATGTCTCATGCAGGTAGAAGACATATTGTTAGACTTGGGCTCCAAAGATGGGGTCCCTACATCTCTGCAAACCAGAGTTACAGGGCTCCAAATTTGGTAAAATCCCCCATAGGCTTTCATTGGGCCTCCTATTTACAGTTCCAAAATCTCACATCTTTTCAAAGGGCAATTACTCAGCAGTGGCAAATTTTCTAGCATTGTAGGGACCCTTAGGGGGAACATGACTGGTGAGTTTCGAGCCCCTAGGCCGAAGAGGTCATAGCCTAGGGTCACAAAAACCTGTTTATTTGGGCTATTTCAATGGTAGTGATGGTGGCGTACATAAATCGCAGCAATGGCCGTTAGCAAAGTCTGAATCTCACGAAATGTCTCATGCAGGTAGAAGACATATTGTTAGACTTGGATTCCAAAGATGGGGTCCCTACATCTCTGCAAACCAGAGTTACAGGGGTCCAAAATTGGTAAAATCCCCCATAGGATTTCATTGGGCCTCCTATTTACCGTTCCAAAATCTCACACCATTTCAAAGGGCAATGGATCAGTCAGCAGTGGCAAAACTCACCAGTCATGATCCCCCTAAGGGTCCCTACAATGCTAGAAAATTTGGTACTGCTGAGCCATTGCCCTTTGAAAAGATGTGAGATTTTGGAAAGTGAAATAGGGAGGCAATGCAATCCTATGGGGGATTTTACCAATTTTGGACCCCTGTAACTCTGGTTTGCAGAGATGTAGGGACCCCATCTTTGGAATCCAAGTCTAACAATATGTCTTCTACCTGCATGAGACATTTCGTGAGATTCAGACTTTGCTAACGGACATTGCTGAGATTTATGTACGCCACCATCACTACCATTGAAATAGCCCAAATAAACAGGTTTTTGTGACCCTAGGCTATGACCTCTTCGGCCTAGGGGCCCGAAACTCACCAGTCATGTTCCCCCTAAGGGTCCCTACAATGCTAGAAAATTTGGTACTGCTGAGCCATTGCCCTTTGAAAAGATGTGAGATTTTGGAAAGTGAAATAGGGAGGCAATGCAATCCTATGGGGGATTTTACCAATTTTGGACCCCTGTAACTCTGGTTTGCAGAGATGTAGGGACCCCATCTTTGGAATCCAAGTCTAACAATATGTCTTCTACCTGCATGAGACATTTCGTGAGATTCAGACTTTGCTAACGGCCATTGCTGAGATTTATGTACGCCACCATCACTACCATTGAAATAGCCCAAATAAACAGGTTTTTGTGACCCTAGGCTATGACCTCTTCGGCCTAGGGGCCCGAAACTCACCAGTCATGTTCCTCCTAAGGGTCCCTACAATGCTAGAAAATTTGGTACTGCTGAGTAATTGCCCTTTGAAAAGATGTGAGATTTTGGAACTGTAAATAGGAGGCCCAATGAAAGCCTATGGGGGATTTTACCAAATTTGGAGCCCTGTAATTCTGGTTTGCAGAGATGTAGGGAACCCATCTTTGGAGCCCAAGTCTAACAATATGTCTTCTACCTGCATGAGACATTTCGTGAGATTCAGACGTTGCTAACGGCCATTGCTGCGATTTATGTACGTCAGACTCGCCACCATTGAAATTGCCCAAATAAACAGGTTTTGTGACCCTAGGCTATGACCTCTTCGGCCTAGGACTGCATTGAACGCGACCCATGCATTGTGCGCATTCTGGACACCAAACACCAATTACTGGGTTTATACCCTTCTGGATCCACGGTACAAACACAATGTTCCAAAACTGCTTGAAGAAAGAGCCAGACAGGTCAAAATGGAAGAATACCAGCAGGCCCTTGTGGAGACTTTAGAGAGGAGATTGACATCCTCCCCCTCCTCTAGCCAGTTGTACGCCGACAGACTGACTTCCGCAAACCCAGGACGACCAGGAGGGCAGCAAACAACACAAGCCGCAGCTAGTGCCCAAAAGGGAATGGTATCGGCAGTGTCCTTGGAGTGGGAAAATTTTCTGACACCCATGCAGCAGCACACAGAACAGCAAGCGTGCAGATCCACCTCCAACACCGATCGCCTGGAGAAGATGGTCAAGGACTACATGTCAGATGGCGTAGCTGTGTTGAACAATCCATCTGCACCCTTCAACTATTGGGTATCGAAGCTAGACACCTGGCACAAACTGGCAATGTACGCAATAGAGGTGCTGGCTTGCCCGGCAGCCAGCGTTATGTCGGAACGCTGTTTCAGTGCTGCCGGAGGCATCGTCACAGATCGGCGGCGTATCCGCCTCTCCACAGAAAATGCAGACCGTCTGACTCAAATTAAAATGAATCAATCCTGGATTGGAAACGACTACGCAACACTCCCGGACCCCAACCAAGTAACATGAACAATGAACATCTGTGATGGGTTAGCGTTTCCGGTCCCTGTTTATTGAACCTCTCATCTGTATTACATTTATGACTGCATGGCGACAAAATGCAAATTGCTATCCGCACGCTTCTTGTCCTCATGCAAGGCCTGGGTTGTTGTGTCTCAAAGCGTGGCCTTCTCCTCCTGCGCCACCCTCCTCCTGTTCCATCACGTGTGCTGCTGCTGGGTTAGCGTTACCGGTCCCTTTTCCTGGAACCTCTTATATGTATTACATTTATGACTGCATGCCGACAAAAAGCATGTTACCTGTGCAAAGAAAACAGACATGTCCCGCATTTAAAAGACAGTTTTCCCTTTGAAACTTTAAAATCGATTTTCTCAAAAACTATAAGCTCTTTTTGCTAATTTTTTTTTCCTCTTGTACCCACTCCCAAGGTGCACATACCCTGTAAATTTGGGGTATGTAGCATGTAAGGAGGCTTTACAAAGCACAAAAGTTCGGGTCCCCATTGACTTCCATTATGTTCGGAGTTCGGGTCGAACACCCGAACATCGCGGCCATGTTCGGCCTGTTCGGCCCGAACCCGAACATCTAGATGTTCGCCCAACACTACTTAGAACGTCTCATCTTCCTGCATGTACAGGATACATAAAGCATGAGTTCCTGTTACTCATTTTCAACACCTGGAAGAATCCAGTGGCTCACAGCAAACACTTATACACAGAGGAAAAGCTGTATTCTGTATTCAAAGGACAACTGAAGTGAGAGGGATATGGAGGCTGCCATATGTATTTCCTTTTAACCTCCTTGCCGGTTATCCCGATCTCAGCTCGGGGTAACTTGCCGCGGAGGATTCCTCAGGCCCTGCTGGGCCGATTTGCATAATTTTTTTCTATACACTTTGCTAGCTGCGTTTAACTTACGATCGCCGCCGCTCCGCGCGATTCGCCGCTACCCGCTGCATCAGAGGGTGCCCCCCCCGAGACGCATGCGCTGCCTGGCCAATTAGTGCCAGGCAGTGCTGAGGGGTGGATCGGGACTCCCTCTGACGTCACGACGTCGATGATGTCAGTGACGTCATCGCGCCCGTCGCCATGGCGATGGGGAAAGCCCTCATGGAAATCCCGTTCAGAGCGGGATTTCCGGATGGGCATATGCGCCGGCGGCGATCGGCGCATACGGGGTGATGCCGCAGGGAGGGGGTAAGCATGTAGCTAGCGCTAGGCTAGCTACATGCTAAAAAGAAAAAAAATATGCAAAAAAACACCCTCCCTGCCGTGCGCAGCACATTTTTAGAACGGCAGGGAGGTTAAGCAATACCAGTTTCCTGGCTATCCTGCTGATCCTCTGCTCTTAATCCTTTAAGCCATAAACCCTGATCAAGCATGCAGCACATCAGATGTTTCTGACATTATGGTCAGATCTGACAAGATTAGTTGCATGCCTGTTTCTGGTGTTATTCAGACACTTCTGCAGCCAAATAGACCAGCAGAACTGTGCTAGGCAACTGGTATTGCTTAATAAGAAAATAAATATGGCAGCCTCCATATACCTCTCACTTCAGATGTCCTTTAAAGCATGTTTGAGCATTTACTTCCATTAATAAATAACTTATTTGTCAAAAGACTACTGGCTAGAGACAGAAAAGGTCAGGAGCAGGTATTATGCTGGGCATACACGGATAGATTCTGCGGCTCGATTAGCCGCCGGATCGACTCCCGCCGCGTCCCCGCTAGTGCCTGGATCAATTCCCGCTCGTCCCCGCGGGCGCTTACTTATCTTCCACTCGTTTTCCGCTATTGTCCGCCCACGGGTATCGAGCGGGGAATCGATCCGGCGGGCAATTGGACCTGTCAGAAATGATCAATTGAGCCATCAGTGGCTCGATTGATAACAAGAATCTATCCATGTATGCCCAGCATTAGACTCCTACACAAAATTATCTGGTACATTTTGCTCTGCATTGTGCATGCTAACAGACCATTACATAGTTATACTATACGGAAAATATTCTAGAAATTTGGTGGCGGTGAGACAACAAGCATGTTGAAAACATTTATGAAATTAACAAACTAATATCAATTGTAACACTATTTTATTCTATTTGTGTCACCTTTGTTATGTTAATCAGAATGTTGATTTAGGAATTTAAAAATAAAAATCACTGGTCTGGCTAGATGTCATAGCATACTCTGAAATGTTTACCCTGTACTTACATCACAGTTCCATCCAATATCATATACATTCAACCAGTGTTACTGCATAGTAATTCCATAAAGAACAGTGTTCCTAGCAATATTCTTTGGTGCCCCGTCTAACTGGTAGTGCCTAATGGCCCATACTCACGGGCAACTTTTTGGCATGTCGCTAGCACACGGGAGCGTGTGCGCGACATGCCGGCGACAGCTCGTCGCCAAGTCCCTCCGCATACACACGGCGGAGGGACCTGGCAACTGATGCGGTGGAAGCTGTCGCTGTTGTCCCTCCCCCCGCCGGAAGCGCCGTCTATTTGCAATTATGTTGCTGTTGCTAGTCCGCGTACTCACGCGGACTAGCGACAGTTGCGGTGGAGTTGCGGCGGCGACTGTCGCCAGGCGATTGACCGCGCCAATCGCCTGGCGCCATCAGCGACGGGCGACAGTTCGGGGTGCGCGCCCGTGCAACGCCGCATACTCACGGGCGACCTGTCGCCACAACACGCGCGCGCCGCATATTGCGGAGACAATTGTAGCCCGTGAGTATGGGCCATAAGGCAACTACAATCATTGAATTTGTTTGCCCCTTTGTGGTACATGGAAGTGATTACTCTTAAGGTGCTCATAAATCAGACAATGTATGGAAAAACTGACCAAGAGACAGATCTCTCTCTGATCTAATTATTATTATTGATTGATTTATAAAGTGCCAACATATTCTGTGGCACTGTACAAAGTAAGAAACAAACATGGGGTACATAATCATACAGACAATGGTGTACACCAATACACAAAATACATAATTAGTGACAAAATACAAATACAATACAAAATACACAATATAAGATACAGAATTGGTAATTATTGTAATAAAAGTAACATGATTAAAAAAATATATAATGATTTCCAGGACTCAAAAGGGGGAGAGGGCCCTGCCCTTGCGAGCTTACAATCTAAAGGGAAAGGGGGGGGGGGACAAGAGGAGGGGTAGTATACAACCAACACAGCAGTGTGTTTTAGGATATCTAGTAGGAGTGCAACTTGGTCTTAGGACAAAGGGGAAGAGGCTTAAGGTAGAGCGTATGCTTGTCAGAACAAGTTCGTTTTAGTGACCTTTTAAAGGTAACAAGGTTGGAAAGCGATGGAGGTTTTGTGGGAGGGCATTCCAGAAGAGGGCATACGCTTGTATGCGTGAACGCGAGGAGATAATCCTAGAGGAGGACAACAGAAGGTCATGTGCAGATCTGAGATTGTGATTGGGTTGGTATCTGAAAGTTAGTGAGGAGATGTACAGGGAAGAGAGATTGTGGAGAGCTTTGTAGGTCAGGGTTAAGAGTTTGAACTGGATCCTCTGCTTAATTGGCAGCCAATGAAGAGCTTGACAGAGAGGGGCAGCAGAGGAAGATCGAGAAGAAAGATGAATGAGACAAGCAGCTGAGTTCAGTACTGACTACAGCGGGGCCAGTCTGTTAGAAGGTAGTCCACTAAGTAGTATGTTACAATAGTCCAGATGAGTAATTATAAGAGCATGTATTAACATGTAGTAACATTTTAGTTGTGTCTTGAGTGAGAAAAGGTCAGATGCGAGATAGATTTTTGAATTGGAGATGGCAGAAGCTGGTTAGGAAGTGAACACAAGGAATAAAAGAGAGAGAGGAGTCAAATATTACCCCCAAGCACCATGCTTTAAAGAGACACGGTAACATCAAAAAGATCCCCTGGGAGGTACTCACCTCGGGAGGGGTAAGCCTCAGGATCCCAATGAGGTTTCCCACGCCGTCCTCTGTCCCACAGGGGTCTTGCTGCAGCCCTCCGAACAGCGGCCCGACAAATCCTTCAGCTTGTTCAATATTTACCTTTCCAGGCTCCAGCGGGGGCGCTGTTGCGGCTTTCGGCTCCGAGGTAGACGGAAATACCCGATTTCAGTCGGGTCCGCTCTACCGCGCAGGCGCCGGACACTTACGTCTGCGCAGTAGAGCAGACCCGACGGCGATCGGGTATTTCCGCTTATTTCGGAGCCAAGAGCCGCCACAGCGCCTGTGCAGGAGCCGGGAAGGTTAATATTTACATCGCCGCTGTTCGGAGGGCTGCAGCGAGACCCCCAAGGGACGGAGGATGGCGTGGGAAGCCTCATTGGGACCCTGAGGCTTCCCCCTCCCAAGGTGAGTACCCCCCAGGAGAACTTGTTGATGTTACAGGTTTTCTTTAAGAACTGAAGTTATGGGAGTGTTAACATTTACTGTTATTTCAGGCAGAGGTGGACAGAGAAGGTGGAAAAATGATTAGTTCTGTTTTAGGAAGCGAGAGGACATGAAGCAGGATATAGCAGACAAGCAGTCAGGGACACGTGTGAGGAGGGACTTAAGGTCTGTGGCCAAGAAGTACAGTTGTGTATTGTCTGCATATATCTGATCAGAGAGAGATCTGTTGCCTGCCCATACACCGCAGGCAGATTCCCAGTTGATTTCAGAAGGAAATCTCTTAGGAATTGGCCTTGCGACGCTGAAGCCTATGACAGCTGATCACCCTGATTGGGGAGGGAGGGATCGAGCAGGGGAAAATAAATAAAAAAAAGCAAAATTTATTAAAAAATAAATAAAATAAGTATTTATATAAAAAAATCTCTGTTGGTGAGGGAAAAGGGGGAATCACTCGTGTGCTATATTGTGCGGCCCTGCAGCTTTGCCTTAAAGCTGCAGTGGCCAATTTAGCAATAATTAGCCTGGTCTTTAGGGGGGTTTATGCAGTCCTCAAGTGGTTAATGAATCAAGCCCTATGTATTTTACATGTTACTATTCTTCACAATAGTTGTCCTTTAACATATATCCATTCCAGTGTGGGATAGGCACCCGCACCTCTGCTATGTTGTTTTATACCTATAGATCTCCAATGCCACTCTCATATGCTTGCACTATGCCATCACTGTATCAGCTGCATTAAATAACTTTATCACATAACTGCTGTTCTTTGCTATAGATCAATGTACTGCGTTTCCCCTATAGTGTTCCCGACAATGAATCAAATTACCAATAGACCGATTGACTTATTCTGTCTATCCTATAATCTTTCCATTTCATGGTGTATTATGTCTAGTTCAATTTATTACCCAGCTAACACCGAGTTTATCTCTGGTGTCTTTAACCTCATTAAGCGTATTTGTTTCCATCACTCACATTGGGATTTGGTTCCTGGGAGACCTGCATTAACATTCTGGGTAAATGCTGATGTTACATTGTAGCAAATTATTTGATCCATTTATTTATATAGCGCCAGCATATTCTGTCTTGCTTTATGGACAATAAAGTACAGCAGTGCTATCTGTATTTACTTGAAATCATTTCCAGTGGAGAAAATAAGGATTGATTTCTCATTTAATTCTGGACACTTGGAGGAGCAGTACCCCCTAAAGCAGCCTTTTATAGAGCCAGGGAAGTGGCCCACTGCTATAGAGCCAGTGAACAATACATGCTATATGCGGGTCCTTTCAGTGGCGTAGCTAAGGATCTGTGGGCCCCGATGCAAATTTTACAATGGGGCCCCCCTAGCACTCTATACATAACAGTTGATGCGGTGCACCAAAACCTGCCAATGGCAACTACAGTGTCAGAGGGGATGGGGAGCAGCTTATTAATAATTACCACTATTCAAAGTATCTATAGAAGTGATTATTATGAGCAAAGGGCCAATAGAGAGCTAATACTGAAGTTCAGGGAGGGCCCTTCGGGGCCCCACTGGCCCAAGGGCCCCGATGCGGTCGCTACCTCTGCACCCCCTATTGCTACGCCCCTGGGTCCTTTGTGCCAGCTGGAATATTTGTGCGCTAGCATTCAGTAAATTCTATGGGCGAGCTATATACTGTAATACTCTGTGTACATGTAACAAAGGGCACTGGAGATAGGTCCTAGCAGAATATCTGTACACTGATATTCTACTACTTAATTTCGATAGTATAATATTACTATGACCCAACCCTATGACCTAACCCTACTCACACACAGGATCCTCCCTCTACCAATGTTTAACCCTAAGACCCCCTTCCCCCAGTGATACCAAATCTTAAAACCCCTACTCCCCAGTGGTGCCTAACTTAAATTCCCCCCCTGTGCCTAAGTTTAACCCTCTGTGGTGCCAGACCTTAACCCCTAAACACCCCCCCCCCCCCACACACACACACACAATCCTAACACTAAAGACCCTGCCTCCTTACCACCAATATTTTTGCCACCATAGGCAGCAACGTTAAAAGCCAAGCGAAGCGGCTATAAATGGTAAATAACGTCTGTAAGCGGCTAGTGCCTGCTATTTTATCAGGCTGCACTGGGCACCCAAATTACCTTCTATAGCTGCTAATTGCGGCATTTAACATTGCCGCCTTTTTACCTGCTTGGTAATTGCACACCAAACACTCGAGCATTCCATGAAGATGACAGAAGGTAAGTTCACGCTAGAGTTAGTGGTTAGGAGCTAATTTAGGAAGTTTAACATAAGCTGATAGAGTAGGGGAAAGTCAGATTCAGTAACTGGGATTAGGAGGTCAGGGCTAGGTGGCAGGAAGGATTGCTGCTATCCGCTATGCAAATTGGGTGGTTTAAGGGTTAGGAAACACCCGGTTAGGCACCACTGGCGAGTACCACCGTGGGGAAGGATTAAGGGTTAGGCATCGGTAAAGGGTGGGTTAAGGGTGAGGTATCAGTAGAGGTAGAGTTCTGTGTGAGAGTTGGGTTCAGTTAAATATTACTGATATTTGTCTATTGGAATTAAGTAGTAGAATATCGGTAATTTTACTAATATTCTACTAGCCGCAATATACAGCACCCTTTTTTCCAGGTGCCATGATTACATCTCCCAAATCCCCCTCCATACTCATTTATGGGTGTCCTTAACTTCAGGAGTCCTGCAACAAGATAGCCACAATCCTCCCAGAGAGTGCTTCATCTGATATCATTTATTCCCACCATCACCCCACTAACCCCCCCCCCCCCCACTCCTGTTCCACATCCAAGAAACCCCCACATGATCGCACCATGCTACCTACCACTCATCTTCCACCTTCCTCATACCCAGAGAGTTATATTCATATGAGTCACAACCCATTTATGTTTAAAATGGGTCTGATAGGTTAGTGGCCCATAGCAGCCATGTCTTTCTCCTGTAGTATTTACATATTTAGTCCATCATAAGTCCACTGCTTTCAGACCACCACAACCCTCGTAATTATCAAAGCACAGCAGGTGAAAGAGGAATTTTAAAGGTATTGCAGAATTTGGCAGCAGCTGGCAGGGGTACAGTTAAAAATGGCGCCGGCCGAACAACGGCGCCATTTTATGAACGAAATTTTGTTTAAAAACGATATTTATCGTTTTTCATTTTAAACCTCTTCTTCTTGTTTATAAAACATTATGGTACTTATCTGTTAGCCGGGCGCATCCAGCAGGTGGCGCTGTTGATCTTAATTCCAATCATAATTACTTCACGTCAACCTGTGAATGTAAACGCCGGATGCGCCCGGCTTAAACAGATCAAGCCGCCGGCTTGCTTCGTGTCTCGCTCTTCTCCCCCTCTTGCCCTCTCTCCTATAGAACACTGGGGAGGGGACATGCGTGTCCCCCCAGAGTCGTTTGTCGCAATGCCGCGACGAACGACTCTGGGGGGACATGCATGTCCCCTCCCCAAGGCTCATACGAGAGAGGGCAAGAGGGAAGGAGAGCGAGACACTCACGAAGCAAGCCGGCGGCTTGATCTGTTTAAGCCGGGCGCATCCGGCGTTTACATTCACAGGTTGACGTGAAGTAATTATGATTGGAATTAACATCAATAGCGCCACCTGCCGGATGCGCCCGGCTAACGGATAAGTAGCAACATTATTTATAGTTTCAATTGTCATCGTCACATGCCATTGTAAAAGTTTTGTTTTATTTAATAGTAGTATTATACCTAATAGCCCTAACTAAACCGCCGCATTCCCGACGCTCTAATCTAACTAATTGCCCCCAAACTCCCCGGGGGGCAATCCGGGCTTCGTTTCCCAGTGAGGCGGGGCTATGAGCAGCAGCCCCGCCTCACATGCATCTGTCAGCGGCGGATCTCCGCCTCCGCCCGCCCCTCTCAATGAAGGAAGACTGAGAGGGGCGGGTGGAGGCGGAGATCTGCCGCTGACAGACGCATGTGAGGCGGGGCTGCTGCTCATAGCCCCGCCTCACTGGGAAACGAAGCCCGGACTGCCCCCCGGGGAGTTTGGGGGCAATTAGTTAGATTAGAGCGTCGGGAATGCGGCGGTTTAGTTAGGGCTATTAGGTATAACACTATTATTAAATAAAACAAAACTTCTACAATGGCATGTGACGATGACAATTTAAACTATAAATAACGTTAATATAAACAAGAAGAAGAGGTTTAAAACGAAAAATTTCGTACAGACATCCTGCGCCGTTATTTAATCATAAAAACGATAAATATCATTTTATAATAAAGGTCTATGAGGCGCCATTTTTATACCATTTGCGCTAGGCGCCGTTTTTCACTGATTCGGCTGGCAGAACGTTGCCCCTTGCTTCAGGGAGTGCACCAGCTCTGCAGATTCTTATTTATTAAGCTATAACATTATAAAGAGGCTTGTGTTGATATGGAAATCTTGGCTTTATGATGGATTAAATATCTGGATACTCTGGGAGTGTTGGCTGTTCTTGGATCTTCACTTTGGCGGCCCCATTAATCTGATAAGTTAAAGCACCTGCATTACTATAATTGACGTTATATCATAGATAGTGCACAGTATTTTTGTAATAATGGGACTGGTGCATGAGAACTGAAAAGAGAATGGTACATGTGGCACGCCCCCTCCCGGAAGTGACCACTGGAGGCCAAGCTATAGTGATGATGTAATGGCTCTTCTTCATAAGCGGATGGAGCCTCCTCTAAAACGCTAGGTTAAGATCAACACTGGTATTGTGTGGGTATGGGTAAACATGTTCCAGGGTTTCCAGGTTGAAGATTTTCTTATTTTCACTTCTTCAACTTGACCCTCAGAGGTTGTCAAACAAAATCAATATGGCTGTAATGGGATCATAATATGAGTCAATACGGGGATCCTGCTATTTTTTCTGCCATGTATCCTTCAGCAGAACCACAGACTGACACCAACCATAAGGAATCAGCATTGCTTGCCAGGTAAAAAGGGGACAGGGTACAGGGAGGCATTTCCCCCTGGCAACTGTGCTGTAAAAGGGAGCCTTCTGTGGGTAATGTGCATCTGCTAATAGGGCCACAGTATTACTAATCCAACTATTACTACCCTTTGGATTCCTCTCTGTGAAGAAGCAAACCCCGAGAATAAAACCTCCCCAACCACACCTCCCTCTTAGTGATTGAACAATAGTTTGGAGGAAGTGGAGCTGGGAAGGATGCGTTCCATATCCATAACAGAGCCCTTTAATCTTAAAGCACTTACAGGGTTACCACCACCTTGGCCAGCAGTCACAAGTGGTCTTGGTAGCAGTCATAGGTGCCTCCCAATATCGGCGAGCAAAGGCGGTTATCAATATTGTCCATTAATCACAGGTGGCTCTCTCAATATCAGCCAGCAGTCACAGGTGGCTCCCACTATGAGCCAGGAGTCACAGGTGGCCCCAGTATCAGCCAGCAGTCACAGGTGGTTCCCAATATCAGCCAGCAGTCACAGGTGGCCCCAGTATCAGCCAGCAGTCACAGGTGGTTCCCAATATCAGTCAGCAGTCACAGGTGGCCCCAGTATCAGCCAGCAGTCACAGGTGGTTCCCAATATCAGCCAGCAGTCACAGGTGGCCCCAGTATCAGCCAGCAGTCACAGGCGGTTCCCAATATCAGTCAGCAGTCACAGGTGGTTCCTAATATCAGCCAGCAGTCACAGGTGGTTCCCAATATCAGCCAGCAGTCACAGGTGGCCCCAGTATCAGCCAGCAGTCACAGGTGGCTCCCAATATCAGCCAGCAGTCACAGGTGGCCCCAGTATCAGCCAGCAGTCACAGGTGGTTCCCAATATCAACCAGCAGTCACAAGTGGCTCCCACTATCAGCCAGCATTCACCCAATATCAGCCAGCAGTCACAGGTGGATCCCACTATCAGCCAGCAGTCATCCAATATCAGCCAGCAGTCACAGGTAGCCCCAGTATCAGCCAGCAGTCACAGGTGGCCCCAATATCAGTCAGCATTAACAGGTGTCTCCCAATACCAGTCAGCAGTCACAGGTGGTTCCCAATATCAGCCAGCAGTCACAGGTGGCCCCAATATCAGCCAGCAGTCACAGGTGGCCCCAATATCAGCCAGCAGTCACAGGTGGTTCCCAATATCAGCCAGCAGTCACAGGTGTCTCCCAATATCAGCCAGCAGTCACCCAATATCAACCAGCAGTCACAGGTGTCTCCCAATATCAGCCAGCAGTCACCCAATATCAGACAGCAGTCACAGGTGTCTCCCAATATCAGCCAGCAGTCACAGGTGTCTCCCAATATCAGCCAGCAGTCACCCAATATCAGCCAGCAGTCACAGGTGTCTCCCAATATCAGCCAGCAGTCACCCAATATCAGCCAGCAGTCACGGGTGGCTCCCACTATCAGCCAGCAGTCACAGGTGGCTCCCACTATCAGCCAGCAGTCACCCAATATCAGCCAGCAGTCACAGGTGGCTCCCAATATCAACCAGCAGTCACCCAATATCAGCCAGCAGTCACAGGTGGCTCCCACTATCAGCCAGCAGTCACAGGTGGCTCCCACTATCAGCCAGCAGTCACAGATGGCCCCAATATCAGCCAGCAGCAGGTAGCTCCCAGTAAAAGCCAGTAATCAAAGTTGGCTCCTAATACCAGCCAGCAGTCACAGGTGGCTCCCAATATCAGCCAGCAGTCACCCAATATCAGCCAGCAGTCACAGGTGGTTCCCAATAAAAGCCAGTAATCAAAGTTGGCTCCTAATACCAGCCAGCAGTCACAAGTGGCTCCTAATACCAGCCAGCAGTCACAGGTGGCTCCCATTATCAGCCAGCAGTCACAGGTGGCTCTCTCAATATCAGCCAGCAGTCACAGGTGGCTCCCATTATCAACCAGCAGTCACAGGTGGTTCCCAATATCAGCCAGCAGTCACAGGTGGCTCTCTCAATATCAGCCAGCAATCACAGGTGGCTATTAACAGCAGCCACAGGTGGCTCCCAACATCAGCCAGCAGTCACAGGTGGCTCCCAATATCATCCAGCAGTCACAGGTGGCTCCCAATATCAGCCAGCAGTCACAGGTGGCTCCCAACATCAGCCAGCAGTCACAGGTGGCTCCCAATATCAGCCAGCAGTCACAGGTGGCTCCCAATATCAGCCAGCAGTCACAGGTGGCTCCCAATATCAGCCAGCAGTCACAGGTGGCTCCCAATATCAGCCAGCAGTCACAGGTGGCCCTAATATCAGCCAGCAGTCACAGGTGGCCCTAATATCAGTCAGCAGTCACCCAATATCAGCCAGCAGTCACAGGTGGCTCTCTCAATATCAGCCAGCAGTCACAGGTGGCTCCTAATATCAGCCAGCAGTCACAGGTGGCTCTTAATATCAGCCAGCAGTCACAGGTGTTCCTAATATCAGCCAGCAGTTACAGGTGGCTACTAACATCAGAGAGCAGTCATAAGTGGCTCCCGATATCAGCCAGCAGTCACCCAATATCAGCCAGCAGTCACAGGTGGCCCTAATATCAGCCAGCAGTCACAGGTGGCCCTAATATCAGCCAGCAATCACCCAATATCAACCAGCAATCACAGGTGACCCTAATATCAGCCAGCAGTCACAGGTGGCCCTAATATCAGCCAGCAATCACCCAATATCAGCCAGCAGTCACAGGTGACCCTAATATCAGCCAGCAGTCACAGGCGGCCCTAATATCAGCCAGCAATCACCCAATATCAGCCAGCAGTCACAGGTGACCCTAATATCAGCCAGCAGTCACAGGTGACCCTAATATCAGCCAGCAGTCACAGGTGGCCCTAATATCAGCCAGCAATCACCCAATATCAGCCAGCAGTCACAGGTGACCCTAATATCAGCCAGCAGTCACAGGTGGCCCTAATATCAGCCAGCAGTCACAGGTGGCCCTAATATCAGCCAGCAGTTACAGGTGGCCCTAATATCAGCCAGCAGTCACCCAATATCAGCCAGCAGTCATAGGTGGGCCTAATATCAGCCAGCAGTCACTGGTGGCCCTAATATCAGCCAGCAGTCACAGGTGGCCCTAATATCAGCCAGCAATCACCCAATATCAGCCAGCAGTCACCCAATATCAGCCAGCAGTCACAGGCGACCCTAATATCAGCCAGCAGTTACAGGTGGCCTTAATATCAGCCAGCAGTCACAGGTGGCCCTAATATCAGCCAGCAATCAACCAATATCAGCCAGCAGTCACAGGTGACCCTAATATCAGCCAGCAGTCACAGGTGGCCCTAATATCAGCCAGCAGTCACAGGTGGCCCTAATATCAGCCAGCAGTCACAGGTGGCCCTAATATCAGCCAGCAGTCACAGGTGGCCCTAATATCAGCCAGCAGTCACAGGTGACCCTAATATCAGCCAGCAGTCACAGGTGACCCTAATATCAGCCAGCAGTCACAGGTGGCCCTAATATCAGCCAGCAATCACCCAATATCAGCCAGCAGTCACAGGTGACCCTAATATCAGCCAGCAGTCACAGGTGGCCCTAATATCAGCCAGCAGTCACAGGTGGCCCTAATATCAGCCAGCAGTTACAGGTGGCCCTAATATCAGCCAGCAGTCACCCAATATCAGCCAGCAGTCATAGGTGGGCCTAATATCAGCCAGCAGTCACAGGTGGCCCTAATATCAGCCAGCAGTCACAGGTGGCCCTAATATCAGCCAGCAATCACCCAATATCAGCCAGCAGTCACCCAATATCAGCCAGCAGTCACAGGTGACCCTAATATCAGCCAGCAGTCACAGGTGGCCTTAATATCAGCCAGCAGTCACAGGTGGCCCTAATATCAGCCAGCAGTCACAGGTTGCCCTAATATCAGCCAGCAGTCACAGGTGGCCCTAATATCAGCCAGCAGTCACAGGTGGCCCTAATATCAGCCAGCAGTCACAGGTGACCCTAATATCAGCCAGCAGTCACAGGTGGCCCTAATATCAGCCAGCAGTCACAGGTGGCCCTAATATCAGCCAGCAGTCACAGGTGGCCCTAATATCAGCCAGCAGTTACAGGTGGCCCTAATATCAGCCAGCAGTCACCCAATATCAGCCAGCAGTCATGGGTGGGCCTAATATCAGCCAGCAGTCACAGGTGGCCCTAATATCAGCCAGCAGTCACAGGTGGCCCTAATATCAGCCAGCAATCACCCAATATCAGCCAGCAGTCACCCAATATCAGCCAGCAGTCACAGGTGACCCTAATATCAGCCAGCAGTCACAGGTGGCCTTAATATCAGCCAGCAGTCACAGGTGGCGCTAATATCAGCCAACAGTCACCCAATATCAGCCAGCAGTCATAGGTGGCCCTAATATCAGCCAGCAGTCACAGGTGGCCCTAATATCAGCCAGCAGTCACCCAATATCAGCCAGCAGTCACAGGTGACCCTAATATCAGCCAGCAGTCACAGGTGGCCCTAATATCAGCCAGCAGTCACCCAATATCAGCCAGCAATCACCCAATATCAGTCATCAGTTACAGGTGGCCCTAATATCAGCCAGCAGTCACAGGTGGCCCTAATATCAGCCAGCAGTCACCCAATATCAGCCAGCAATCACCCAATATCAGCCATCAGTCATAGGTGGCCCTAATATCAGCCAGCAGTCACAGGTGGCTACTAACATCAGAGAGCAGTCATAAGTGGCTCCCGATATTAGCCAGAGGTCACAGGTGGCCAGTGGCCACAAGCTGTCAGAGGTGATCCATGCCCCTGCCAGTAGTTAATAAGTAGTACAAAGCTGAGAACATACTGTGGGGGTAAACTAGAAAGCTGTAACACATTCTAGTGAGGTTCAAACACAACAGAGCACTACAACCACCAATCATAGTATAGCCAGGCGGGGCTGACAGTAATGAAACAAAGTAACTAAGTATTGTTGACAATAAAATAAATACAGGCAGAAATGGACCTAATGAGACTTGTTATCTCTACCTGTGTTATCATCTAGTTTGTGTTGATTATGCATGTAGGTTTATCATCTGCACTCCATATTTACTGTACAGTTCTGCATAATGTGCTGTGCACTTTATATAAGTAACAATAATAACTATAAGAAATAGAAGGTTGAAGGGATATCAGTAGCAGACAAAGGTAAAAAAAAATGTATGTAGTAATGTCCAGTGAACAATATCGGGAACAAACAGCTGCAAACATTACCTTTCTCAGCCTGGAGATGGGGAGGGAATACACTGGATGGTTTGCAGAGACATTTATGAAGTATTTATAATAATGAATCATGTAAATTGTGTTCATCTTTACAATTTAAATAATTTAGTAACATATGCCCCATTCTGTGACTCACAGCAATTAAATATCTCTGCCCTGCAGCAAATGTTTCTAGGAACTCTACACATGCAGCAACTGATCCTGGTAACGCTACACATGCACTAAGCTGTTATTTTGCCCCTTTCCCCCAGGATGCTATTGCAATCCTTCCACTTTTTAGGAAACAGAACAGAATGCACCTTCAGGAGTTATAACACCCCTCTCTGGGATCTTGTCAATTAAGTATTATAACCCTCATGGATACAAATACACAGACAGTGAGGGTGTAACGATCGGTGTCAGCACACAGAGAGAATCTGATTATTGGTGATCTGCAGTATCACCAAGAATACAGATATACTGTATACCTGATTATTGATGATCTGCAGAATCACCAATAATACAAGTATCACTAACCTCTGGACACCTATAAAGTGTGAGTGTTTGGTGCAACAGTAAAGACTTTGAGTGAGAACACCCGAGGAGCAGGTGGTCTAGGCAGGATGAGAAATACCTCCCTCTGGGAAGTGCAAAGACCTTCCAACAGCCTGAGACTTCCAAAGGGCTGGAGCCCCAGGCTGACTAGCAGGAAGGCCCAGTGGCTAAGTGACACCTATAGGGTGGGCGTCACTAGCAGGACTGGAGACTAATCTCTCAATGGAGAGGGATAGCTCGCAAGGTCGGGCAAGCCAGGTCGGCAACACACGGGCAGATAAGGTACAGAGTAAGAAAGCTGATTCAGTAACCAGGGGCAGGCAGAGTTGGCAACAGGTAGTCAGATATGCGTAGGTACCGAATCAGAAAGCAGAAGGATAGTCAGGAATGCAATAGGTCATAACAGATATCAGACAATGCCTAGTCTTGGGTGTGAGGTCCGTGGTCTCAACACCCTGGAACTAGTCCGAGGTATAACACGATGGTAACACAGTATCCCTAGTCTTGGGTGTGAGGTCCGTGGTCTCAACACCCTGGAACTAGTCTGAAGTATAACACAATGGTAACACAGTATCCATAGTCTTGGGTGTGAGGTCCGTGGTCTCAACACCCTGGAACTAGTCTGAAGTATAACACAATAGTAATACAGTTTCCCTAGTCTTGGGTGTGAGGTCCGTGGTCTCAACACCCTGGAACTAGTCTGAAGTATAACACAATAGTAATACAGTTTCCCTAGTCTTGGGTGTGAGGTCCGTGGTCTCAACACCCTGGAACTAGTCTGAAGTGTAACACAATAGTAACACAGAAGTAATCTGGCTCAGTGTGAATTCCCAGGTCCTCCTGCTTCTAACACACTGTGGGATCTGACTATGGTCTGAGTGCTTTCACGTAAGTGTTCGCAACGGCAGACAACCTGAGACTGACCAGCAATAACTAAATATAGAGCGGAGCTCCCCAGCGCCACCCACCGCTGATCAGCCAATTACCACTTGCTCTGCGATCAGCTGACCAACCCGGTCAGCTGATCCCTCCTCGTTTGCCATAAAGGTTCTGCCTCACAGCGCGCGCGCGTGTATTCCTCAATCTGTGTGCACTAACAGACCCAGCCACATCAGACGCACGCTGCTGCGTGCAAACCGCCGAGCTGGACGCGGAACAAGCCGCCTCGCTGCCAGTCCGCACGGCAGGTTTTCCGCAATCAATTACAGAGGGGTGACAAGATCTTGTAAGAACTGAAAGGAATCGTTGTTAGAAGAAAATGGTGAGCTTCTGAGAGGAACTGTCCGGGAGGTAAGTATGTAATATTTATTGGCAGCTGCATCATGTGTTTATTTTAAATAATTTTACTCAGTTATTATTATGTAGTATTTATACAGTGCTGACGTCTTCCGCTGCACTGTACAGAGTATATTGTCTTGTTATTTAACTGTCCCTCAGAGGGGCTCACAATCTAATCTTTACCATATGTCTATATCGTGTAGTGTATGTATCATAATCTAGGGCCAATTTAGGGGTAAGCCAATTCAGTTATCTGCATGTTTTTGGGATGTGGGAAGAAACCAGAGTGTCCGGAGGAAACCCACATAGACACAGGGAGAACATACAAACTCTGTGCAGATAGTGCCCTGTCTGGGATATAAACCAGGGACCCAGCTGGGCAAGAGTGCTAACCACTATGCTACCGTGCTACCCTTCAGCTTCAGGTTCCCTTTAAAACTGAGCACCCATTTTCAATAGCAAATTATTTGCTTTACATAGTTAGATGCAGTGGGGTAACTAAGGAGCTTGGGGCCCCAGTTCAAGTTAATACATGGGGCCCCAAGCTATTGACATGGAGCACAAAAACCTACCAAGGACAGCTGCAGTGTCACAGAGGTGTATGTAGAGTGGGGGGACAGTTTGTGAAGGATTACTACTATGCAATGCACATATACGGGTGTTCATCATTACCAGCATAGCACCAAAGAAAACTAATAAGATGGATGAAGAAGGGCCCCTAGTAAGCCCCTCTGGTGCAAGGGCCCCAGTGCAGTAACCTCTGCATCCCTTCTGGTTAGATGATGGGTGGTACAGTACCTGTAACGTTTAACAGTATAATACAAAGATATGCAGTAATCATGATTGAGAAACCAGATTTCTGCTTTTCCCAGTGCAGGCAGACTACTTAGAGGAGACTTCTGATAGGCTGCTGTGATTTGCAGCTCTTTGCTCTTTTCCAAAGCCAGCGCTTTCATCCTGTGCTGGGATTGCCCGCTTATAAAAGGCCACAAGCTCCGCATGGATTATTGTGCTGACTGCAAAGTGTCATCTTTCACCCTCCCTACAATATCTGCACCTTCCTGCAAATCCTAGCCCCACCTAAAAATAGCCCGGCTGCAGACTGGGAATAGGTACATGATGTGGATAGAGTTTCTGTGGTAAAATGACGCATTGTTAGAGGCGGTGCTGACACTGAGGGATACCCTCAGGGAATTAACCCCTTCCTTGCCCAGTATGAAGTACAGACTAAGCACATTGGCATTACCTAGCTATTTCTCACATACATTTTTAAAGTGTTGATATGATCTTAATAGTGATGGGACATCGGATTCGTGGGGTCTGTACTAGTAGTTAGCTGTTTTGCTTACATCATTTCATGCTGGCATCTGAAATGAAGACAATGGGGGTAGAAGGACTAGGCAGTTTATAAAGATAGGCCATATGGCTCAGCTCCCAGTATATACGTTTTAACTAAAAGATTTTTCACAATGCACTTCTATGGAGAAAAAAAACAAACAAAGGCGTATCAACACATTTCAGTACCCCCGACTCGCCCCCCCCCCCCCCCCCACCCGATACGTTTAATATTGTTTTATTACTGGTGCTGTGACTAGCACACAGCACCATCCTCCCCCCTCCAGCGCCCCCTGTAGCCCCGTTCTGTTCAGTAGTAGTGTAGTTGGGAGTGGCGTCTTTTTTTATGTACAGGCAAATGGAAAAAACCCTTTAGTCCTTTTTCGGGTCATCCACGTCACTTGTTTACAAACTTCATATACATAGAAAGGACCATAGAAGAAATTTCATGCAAGATCTTACTGGTACAAAAATATCAAAAGCTTTATTGACACAAAAATGCAAAGGGTTTCATTAAAAATATCTCTGTAAGAGGCTCCTTATGGATTCTTCCAATACAGGACAATAGCAATGATGATAACTTTGTTGTAGACTTAATGCAATAGTAATCAGGGGTCAGGTCCCAATCCCCGTCGGGCGACATTCATCAAAGGTATGTACGCACCTTTAGAGCAAATATTTAATTTTGAGTTTCATACCTATTGTATCATCCTGATTCAAAACTTCTTGCTTATACCTTACAGATATATATACAGTGGGTTGCAAAAGTATTCGGCCCCCTTGAAGTTTTCCACATTTTGTCATATTACTGCCACAAACATGAATCAATTTTATTGGAATTCCACATGAAAGACCAACACAAAGTGGTGTACACATGAGAAGTGGAACGAAAATCATACATGATTCCAAACATTTTTTTTTACAAATAAATAACTGCAAAGTGGTGTGTGCATAATTATTCGGCCCCCTTTGATCTGAGTGCAGTCAGTTGCCTACAGACATTGCCTCATGAGTGCTAATGACTAAATAGAGTGCACCTGTGTGTAATCTAATGTCAGTACAAATACAGCTGCTCTGTGAGGGCCTCAGAGGTTGTCTAAGAGAATATTGGGAGCAACAACACCGTGAAGTCCAAAGAACACACAAGACAGGTCAGGGATCAAGTTATTGAGAAATTGAAAGCAGGCTTAGGCTACAAAAAGATTTCCAAAGCCTTGAACATCCCATGGAGCACTGTTCAAGCAATCATTCAGAAATGGAAGGAGTATTGCACAACTGTAAACCTACCAAGACAAGGCCATCCACCTAAACTCACAGGCCGAACAAGGAGAGCGCTGATCAGAAATGCAGTCAAGAGGCCCATGGTGACTCTGGACGAGGTGCAGAGATCTACAGCTCAGGTGGGAGACTCTTTCCATAGGACAACTATTAGTCATGCACTGTACAAAGTTGGCCTTTATGGAAGAGTGGCAAGAAGAAAGGCATTGTTAACAGAAAGCATAAGAAGTCCTGTTTGCAGTTTGCCACAAGCCATGTGGGGGACACAGCAACCATGTGGAAGAAGGTGCTCTAGTCAGATGAGACCAAAATGGAACTTTTTGGCCAAAATGCAAAACGCTATGTGTGGCGGAAAACTAACACTGCACATCACTCTGAACACACCATCCCCACTGTCAAATATGGTGGTGGCAGCATCATGCTCGGGGGGTGCATCTCTTCAGCAGGGACAGGGAAGCTGGTCAGAGTTGATGGGAGGATGGATGGAGCCAAATACAGGGCAAACGTGGAAGAAAACCTCTTGGAGACTGCAAAAGACTTGAGACTGGGGCGGAGGTTCACCTTCCAGCAGGACAATGACCCTAAACATAAAGCCAGGGCAACAAAGGAATGGTTTAAAACAAAACATATCTATGTGTAAAGCCTCATCTACACGGGTAGATGAGGCTGCGATCCGGCGGCTCGATTAGCCGCCGGATCGCCTCTTCCGCATCCCCGCCGCGCCCCCGCTCGCTGCGTGTGCGCCGGATTCGATTCCCCGCTCGTCTCCGCCGGCGCCGCTTATCTTCCGCTCGATTCCCTGCCATTGTCCCCTCGCGGGGAACGAGCAGGGAATCGGCGGTGGGGAGATCCGTCCTGTCGGAGCTTATCAATCGAGCCGCATTAGCGGCTCGATTGATAAGCCACATCGCCGTCGCATCTACGCGTGTAGATGCGGCTTTAGAATGGCCCAGTCAAAGTCCATATCTAAATCCAATCGAGAATCTGTGGATCTGAAAACTGCTTTTCACAAACGCTGTCCATCTAATCTGAGCTGGAGCTGTTTTGCAAAGAATAATGGGCAAGGATTTCAGTCTCTAGATGTGCAAAGCTGGTAGAGACATACCCTAAAAGACTGGCAGCTGTAATTGCAGCAAAAGGTGGTTCTACAAAGTATTGACTCAGGGGGCTGGATAATTACGCACACCCCACTTTGCAGTTATTTATTTGTAAAAAATGTTTGGAATGATGTATGATTTTCGATCCACTTCTCACATGTACACCAATTTGTATTGGTCTTTCACGTGGAATTCCAATAAAATTGATGCATGTTTGTGGCAGTAATGTGACAAAATGTGGAAAACTTCAAGGGGGCCGAATACTTTTGCAAGCCACTGTATATATTTTTTTATTTCCTAGCTGCCATGTCAATATTTTATATTTAGTAGTTTATGAATTACAAATTTGGAACAAGCATGCAGGCAGTGGATTCAGAGAGGGATCAGAATGTGATCATAGTTTTCGAATGCTGAACCACCGTAACACTTGGAAGGCTAGATGAATGTCTACGAATGTAGTTGCACATTCTGTATATTTTTCGGATGTTGAAGGAAACCCACACAGACACTGTGAGAACATACAAACTTCATACAGATAGTGCTCTGGCTGGGATTTTAAACAGGGACACAGTGCTGAAAGGGGAGAGCACTAACCACAGATTCTGTAACTGCAGTTATTACCATAATTGTCCAGCTTCTATCCCTGTGGTCTGATATGACCCAAGCACAGGTTTAAAACTTTTTTTTTATCTTATCTAAAAATGACTTTTCAGCACTTAGCAATTAAAAAAGTACCTTTAAATTTATTTTATTGGTAAGATTTGATAATATCTTCATGGAGAAAACTCAATAGAAAAGTTAATAGGATATGGGCCAGTGTTTGCATAGATTGATTAAAACATTCTTTGTTTTCCAGTTCTGGAGAACCTTTGTAAATCAGGCCCCCAACTGTTATAATGTTGCCCCGCCCCCATAATCTATCCATGCTAAAGCAGAGCTTCTTACCTTCTCAATAATGTTCTTTACACATGATATCACTACTACTGCTCATATTTCTTGTGCTATTGACGTGAAGAAGACTTTTATTGGGGCAAATCTGTCTAAAATGCAAAGTGTCCCTGATTTTGTGCTGTGGGAATCAGGGGTGTAACTACAATTCATGGGGCCCTCCAGCAAAACTGTGATGGGCCCACCCCAGTGTTCACACCTCTTCCCTTGCCTCCCCTTGGTGCCCATCACAGCCTTGAGGCCCATCTCACAAGAGTCATAAAACAAGGGTGGCCATCATGATCTTCACTCCCATGACAAGTATAGCCACAAAAACATCAGATCTGAAGTATAGTCCCCTGTATTGGAGGGAGGGAAGGTTAGAAGTTGGGGCCCCCCACAACTCTTGGACCCCCTGCTATCTCAGGGGCTGCTCCCCTCTAGTTACGCCTCTGGTGGTAATTACCACCTTAGCCAGGTCTTCTAAAAAGAGTAAGGCTCGGGCCCACTACAGAGCGACTTCACAATTTTGTGATTTTCTATTCACAAAGTACCATTTTAACCGGGATTCCTGGAGCATTCCCAATTTGGCCCCGCAGCCCCTGAATGCAATGCCACCGGGATCGCTCCAAAAATGCTGCACACAACGCATTGCGAAGGCGGACATAGCAAGTGGAAGCGCTGTCATAGGGTTCCATTGTTGCAGCTCTTTGCTGATCTCCAGCGATCTGAACACTACAGGAAGTTCTGTAGAGGCCCCAGCCCTTAGTACTACTTGAGGCCGCCGGAGAGATACGTAGAGGGCGCACTTCTCTTAAGCCGACAGGCAGCGACTGGAGGAAGTTACGGGACCCAGTACCGGAGCTGCAGGCAGCAGAGCCCGGCGGTGTGGGAGTATGTATAAAACTTTTTCTTTTGTCTCTGGTACACTTTAAGCAATACCACTTGCCCATACTTTATGGATATAAGTTAATTGGGCAATTTACATTTTCATGCAAACAACACTGCACATATTTCATGGGCACTGAGAGTGGAGAAACACAAGAAAGTTAATGGTGAATACATTAAGTACCACCTGGGCCCCCTATGCTCCAGGGCCCCCTAGCATCTGCTATGGTTGCTATGGCTATCACTACACCCCTGATGCCTAGCATTTCAGAGGCATAAAGAAATGATTCATGTATTCTTTCACTGACCTGAAGTATGGGGGTACATTTTTGCTCATGAAAAATTGAATATTTACAATACCCTTCTCAGGACCCCCCTCCCCCACCCCCTTCCTCCAGTAAAGTCCTGGCTTCATCTGGCTCGGTCGCACCAGCCGTGCTCTTCTGCACATGCGTGGCCGTCTGTTCATGCACAGGAGAGCCCGACTGATGCGACCGAGCCAGATTACTGAGACTAATTGCTGCTGAACAGTCCTGTTCTGATCCTCGTTGAGTTTCGCAGATTTTGCATGTAAATGATTGTTTGTTTCCGATGCCACCAACGACTCTTACAGTTTCAGCTAGATGGATCGGGGAAGAGTCACTCGTCAGTGGAGATCCCCATTCCAACTGAATGTGATCTGCCCATGGGTACGTAGCTTTACTTTCTCCCTGCCACTTTGCAGTCCCTTTCACCATTCTCGGTTCTCACTCTTGCTTTTTACGCCTCTTCCATAGTTCATAAAGCACAGCACAGACTCTATGTACAAATGGACAGACTTGATAATTACTTCATTACTTATAATTCTCTCTCCACTGTACAGCATGTCATTGTGGTAAAAGCTGCTTCTTTCCAGCTTGCTAGAGTCACCCTCCCATTCATGTGCATTAGATTGTACAGGCAGCCTAATGCAAGTGAATGGAGGGCTGACCACTGGGAAATGGCTGTAGCAATCAGCTTGTTCTTCAGAGAGATGCTTCCACTGCTCAAAACTACAATACAAGAGATTTATAAATATATATCATTACATACACAGCATATGTCCCAAAGTTTGGTAAAGTTGCTATGCATGGTGAGCACACAGAAATTTTGCCGTTGCTTACGCTGACAAGGTAGCATGCGTTGTGCAATAAACGTGACCCCGGTAAACTAGGTAACGTGGGCATTGTGAGGGTTATGCATGCTATCCCAGTGATGTAACGTACATTACACTAGCAACACTCGTGTTACCTATGTAATCTGGGCTGCGCAAATTGCGCAATGCACGCTACCTTGTCAGCGTAAGTAACAATAACTTTACCGAATGATTATGAATATGCTCCATAGTCTTCTACTTACAATAACTCAAGTTACAAATGTCTCATGCATGCAAACAAAGTTTTTCTCTTGTGCACAGATGTACTGTATTACTTTTGTTATTACATTTGTGTTGTTACATGTTACAATATTGTATAAACTGCATTAAATGTTTTAAAGGGAACCTAAACTGAGAGGGATATGGATGTTTCCTGGCAGTCCTGCTGATCTCTGTGGCTGCAGTAAGTGGCTAAATCACAGATCTGAAATAGGCATCCAGCTAATCCAGTCTGACTTCAGTCAGAGCACCTGATCTTCAGGGGTTGTGGCTGGTAGCATTAGAGACATAGAATCAGAAGGAGTGTCAGGCAACTGGTATTATTTTAAAAGGAAAAATCCACACCCTTCTCAGTTTAGGTTCCCTTTAAGCACCTTGAAAACAACCCCCCAAAAGTATTTATACTTTAGATGCAAATCCAGAAAGTACAGCATTTACCCACAAGTACCAGTATGTGCAACATAAACTCAACTTACATGCAAAATCGACATACAGTAACCTCCCAAAATGGAACCTGTTTGTAATTAGGGGACAACCTGTATTTCCTAACTAACATCTGCTTTAGCATCCCTAGGAGCTGAAAGCGATCTTGCTATGATGGATTAGTTGGACCTGACCAGGATCATGTTATGACTAAGAGCACTGTAAAGACTTGGGTTCTTGACAGCTATATAGATTTGGGATCACATATAGACTTGGGTTCACATGTAGTTCAACTATATAAACTTGGGATCACATATAGACTTGGGTTCACATGTAGTTCAGCTAAATAGACTTGGGTTCACATGTAGGTGAGCTAAATAGACTTGGGTTCACATGTAGGTCAGCTATATAGACTTGGGTTCACATGTAGGTCCGCTATATAGACTTGGGTTCACATGTAGGTCAGCTATATAGACTTGGGTTCACATGAAGGTCAGCTATAAAGACTTGGGTTCACATGTAGGTCAGCTATATAGACTTGGGTTCACATGTAGGTCAGCTAAATAGACCTGGGTTCACATGTAGTTCAGCTAAATAGACTTGGGTTCACATGTAGGTGAGCTAAATAGACTTGGGTTCACATGTAGGTCAGCTATATAGACTTGGGTTCACATGTAGGTCCGCTATATAGACTTGGGTTCACATGTAGGTCAGCTATATAGACTTGGGTTCACATGAAGGTCAGCTATAAAGACTTGGGTTCACATGTAGGTCAGCTATATAGACTTGGGTTCACATGTGGGTCAGCTATATTTGAACAACAGTTGAACCATGATTGTGGTTCAGTATTACAAATGCATTATGTTCCATTCTCCTGCATTTGCAACCACGGCATGACTGCAACACAATTACTGTGCCTAGGGGCCAAGTTAAGGGAGCAAAAGGTGATCTCTAGATGTGAGGATGATGAGTACTCATGCACTTTCTGGGATGAAATAATAGGGATCTACTGTACATATCTATTTTTTCACCTTTCTCTAGATAGCCACCATTGCTCTGATAAAACTGTTGTTTGGCAGGACCGAATATTTTTGCTATGTAGTTTGTTGAAAGTATGACTATAGGAATGATCATTTGCCTTCACACATTTCTTGATCATTCCTTACCCCAAAACAGACATATCTCTGCAGCTGACCCAGTACTGACAGATGCAGTCTTTAATGTAAATAGCCATATCATTAAAACAAAATCTATAGTAAGAGGAATATAGAGACTACCGTCTTCATTTGGTGTTATAAAAATGCTAGTTGCCGGGCTGTCATGCTGTTCAGGGGTGTCCTGGTGAAACATCTGGAACAAACGTCTAATCTGCCTCCTGGTTCTGGGAATTGAAGATGTTAAAGCAGGATTGTCAGCCACAAAATCAAATTCCATTTACCCACTGCTCTGTGTTTATTATGTAGTCTACATGCAGTCTGCATTGCAAGCATTCCAATATAATCATAAATGTGTCTGCTGTAATAAAGCTTATCTCAGTCAGCCTGGCTCTTTTCTGGTACATTGCCAGGGAGAGCGAAGCTTATCACTCCTCCCACATACCTGCTCCTCACTAATTGGCTAAACAGCAGTTCTGTGTGACAACCGGCGGCTGAGAAGAGAAATACACCTTTGCAGAAGCAGCTGAGATAGGATTTATGCTGTGCTCACATGTGTTTACAAAGCAAGCTAGATATAACAGTGCAGTTTCTAGGGGGAAAAAAGGGAGGAAATGACATCAAGATTGGCTTCAGTCAGAGGCAGTAAAGATGAAAAATTCCAGGAACAGTTTTCTTTTTATTTACTATATAAAATACACTAAAATCAAAAAGTGGACTGTACAATACATATGTTATGTAAGTAGAACAAGTACTTATCTACTTATATACTGTGTGTTCTTTTCCTGTGATAGTATGGCTGTCCCTGCTGCTCTAAAGGAAACCTAATTTGAGATAAAAAAAAAGGACATACTTACCTAAGAAGAAGAATGTTCTGGATCCCTAAGAGGCTTAGTTTCGTCAGTTTGCTAATGTTTATTAAATGTATCTGACATAAGACTGTAAACAAAAGATAGTGTTATCACCTCTTCGGATGTGGTCAGGAGCAGCCCACCGAAGCAAGTAGCTTTCCACTGAAGAACAAAGTGCTGTGTTTAACTGTTTGAGTGCTGTTCTGCTATAATTTTTTTTGTAGTAGTAGATGTTATGCTGTTAATAATCTTTTAGAGCAAAGAGGAAATGCTGAGTTTCTTACCGGTTTAATTCTATAATAATGTTGACAGCTCCAAGGAGCATTAGATTAGATGGAAGAGCCATTGTCCAAGTGTATATGTGAATATGGCATTTCTATCTGATTGTTTACCGTTTGGGAAATTACCCACATTGATTGGCTGCAAGAGTGGCCATGGATCTGCCCATATACTACAGGCCCAAGTTGTCCTAATAGCTGTCCAAGCTTGGTTGAGTATAAACAAACCCTGTGCCCATATCACACATAGCTATTGATGACTGGACAGCCAAGGGGTTAAGTCATGAGTGATAAGAAGCATGCCCTAGCATGCAAGTGTTTGTTATTTCTTGTCAGTCTTAGCTTGTCCGTAGCTTGTTAGCCTATGACCAAACTATTGATGCCTAATGAATGGCTAATTCAGAGACAAACCATCTGGACCAGTAGTCCGCTTCCCTCAGAACATCTGCAGATTAAGGTCACCTTTACAAAAGGATATGTTAGTGTTTCATATTGTACTGACAGCTCAGCACCCTGTCTAAAAAGTGTCACTCAGCTATTCTCTCACAAGTTCAACAATCAATAGTTTCTTGAATGACTAGGTATATCCTAACACCAGTGTTGTTGGCTATAATCTGATACTTTTCTGGGCATGGGCACAATGGCGTAATAACCGTCTTTTCCCTGCTATATCTTAGATTCATGATGCGGGTACAGGCCTTGTGTGTATGTCAAATGACGAATCTTATCTAGGTAAGTCAAGCACTTTGTCATTACTGTATAGCTAAACATGTTTACAAATCGTATATCTTGAATCTTCAGCAGCTGGGCTGGGCCAAGGCAGAGGCTCAGGAGGTGCCAGCCACTGGACCCAATGAGGTTCGTGGCCTCCCCCGCTGTCTTCTCTGGCCCCTCCGTTCACTAGAAATCCTCGTCGGTAATGTGACCGACCGCGCTCTTCTATGCATGCATGGCCCAGCTGCGTGTGCACCCCCACTGTTGCGCTCCCGGGCCTGGGAGTGTTCTGCACCTGCGTTGGACGATCCCAAACACAGGAGCGCGACGGGAGGGGGGGGAATTGTACGTGCGGCTGGAGCACATATGCACAGAGGCCCATGACTGACAGTGACTGAACAAATTACCGGCAAGGGCAGCGATGGAGGCTATGGACCTCATGGCGCTGGAGGAAGCCCCAGGTAAAGTGTACGAACTCAGGTACACTTTAAGCTACGTACACACCTGAGGATGTCACCTGAAGCAATCTCACATGATTACTTTGGGTTACTTTTTATCCCTGATCAGCATTAAGATGAGATCAGATGCTCAGCTTGCTACCAAGCAGCTCAATCTGAGGGGAGACGGGTGTGTACTTTTACACTATACACACATTACGCATGCTGAAAAATAGGATCATAACAGAATGGTATTAAAATGTCTCATTGCACATTAGTAGTGGAGCATACAATCTAAACAGTAGATGTATGCTTATATCACAATTGTGTGTGTACATTGCCCAGTAATGCACAGCATGCTGCGTATTATTCCAATGGAATTTGTTGCTC
The DNA here is from genome assembly GCF_040937935.1 of Hyperolius riggenbachi. Lineage (NCBI taxonomy): Eukaryota > Metazoa > Chordata > Amphibia > Anura > Hyperoliidae > Hyperolius > Hyperolius riggenbachi. Next base: position 120,019,878 of record NC_090648.1, on the reverse strand, counting down.
CAAACTGCTAACTGCCAGTGTGAAAAGTACCAATGCAATATAATTGCATTGCACCACGCTGCAATGGGTGCAATGTGAAAAGATCCAAAGCAGGAGGTGTCCCATTGCGGTTCACTGCAGAAACTAAATTAGGGGTCATCCAATTGCCATCTAGCTAAGCCAATTACTGAATTGAGGGCACCTGTACACACATTAGATAACTACATATTTGCCCAACCTTTTGACCAATGAAATTGTGTGTGTGTGATGTGTGTGGTGTGTGTGTGTGTGTGTGTGTGGGGGGGGGGGAGTGGTGTGTGTGTGTGGTGTGTTTGTGTGTGTGTGTGTGTGTGTGTGTGTGGTGCGTGTGATTGTGTGTGTGTGTGTGTGTGTGTGTGTGGTGTGTGTGTGTGTGTGTGTGTGTGTGTGTGTGGTGTGTGGTGCGTGTGAGTGTGTGTGGTGCGTGTGATTGTGTGTGTGATGTGTGTGTGTCTGTGTGTGTGTGTGTCTGTGTGTGTGGTGTGAGTGTGTGTGTGTGTGTGTGTGTGTGTGTGTGTGTGTGTGTGTGGTGTGTGTGTGGTGTGTGTGTGTGTGTGTGTGTGTGTGTGTGTGTGTGGTGTGTGGTGCGTGTGAGTGTGTGTGGTGCGTGTGATTGTGTGTGTGATGTGTGTGTGTCTGTGTGTGTGTGTGTCTGTGTGTGTGGTGTGAGTGTGTGTGTGTGTGTGGTGTGTGTGTGTGTGTGTGTGTGTGTGTGTGTCTGTGTGTGTGGTGTGAGTGTGTGTGTGTGTGTGGTGTGAGTGTGTGTGTGGTGTGTCTGTGTGGTGTGAGTGTGTGTGTGTGATGATGTGTGTGCGTTTGGGTGTGTCTGTGTGTGTGTGTGTGTGTGTGTGCGTGCGTGCGTGCGTGAGAAAAATGCTTAAAGGACGACTGAAGTGAGAAGAATATGTAGTATGCCATATTTATTTTCTGTTAAACAATACCAGATGCCTGGCAGCCCTGCTGATCCTGAACCGCCTGATCTGCTACATGCTTGTTTAGGGTCTATGGCTAAGAATATTAGAGGCAGAGGACCAGCAGGACAGCCATTCTGGTACTGGAAATAAATATGGCAGCCTCCAAATACCTCTTATGTCAATAGTCCTTTAAGAGAATGATCAATAACACATACACATATATTAACATATACAGTATAATAGAAAAGGGTTTATGAAGAGGGATAGAACATAAACATACAGTACTACTGGCAGTTCTGGAGTCGGGTACTACTTTAGACAGCCGCATGACACATTCTTAGCATCACAGGGGACAGAGACTGACGTTTATGTTGCAGTTCAATTACAGGTCGAAACAAAAAGTCAGTGCTGATATAATTCTATGTAAAATCAGCCTCAGGACTGAGATCCTTAACGTTAAACATAAGGATTTGTCTTAGATTGTTTTTTAAACAAACAAACTTTATCTTTTAACTCTGTATGATGTCATTCTATACATTCTGCAGAATGCATCGCCTGTGTGTTATGTGAATCTACAGTGTTAGGGAATATCAGGAAGTTACTAGAATAATAGTAGAGAAGGTAAATTGTAATACACTATTGTACATATGTGCACCTGTACCTCTGTGCCACCATCTACCTTTACAAAACATCAAGCCCAAATATGTCTATTATTACCTTGGAAGGAAAGGATGGGTAGGAAGGCTGGCTGGACCTTGCGGAGACTCACCCTTTCAAGCAGAGAAGCGGAGAGGAAAAAGAGGCAAAGATCTCTTATTTCACTGACAGCCCTCCCTCTCTACCCATCCTCACTTGCAGCAGCTCTGTGTCTTTTACAGGCCTATAGGAACACTAGCTTAATGCTGGCCACACACATTTCAGTGTGATAGTTCAATGACACTTCAGATCTAATGAAAGTGTCACGTCTGCACAAAAATCGAACTGGCGACTTAAAGGACCACGATAGTGAAAAAATAAGCAGTTAAAATCTGACAGAACTGACAGGTTTTGAACTAGTCCATCTCCTAATGGGCGATTCTCAGAGCTCCCTTTGTTTCCAAAAGCACTTCCTGAATGGCAGTTGCTAAGTCTAACTACCAAAATACAGCAAATATGCGACACCGACGGGAATGTGCTTGAGCCTAACTGGCTGGAAAAGCACAAACCTCCCCACATCCCCCCATGCATGTGAAATACTTACCAAGCCTCCAGCGCCATCTTCTACCCATCCTGTAGCTTTCCGACATCCTCTGTGTACGGCTCCCGGCGTGTAATCTGACCCGCGTCAGGTCACGTGACACGCCGGGAGCCGAGCGTGGACGCCAGCCAGCCAATAGGAGCTACAGGATGGGAGTAGAGGGCGCTGGTAAGTACTTTATGCCACCCGAAAAACTCAAAGCACTGAAAGCACTGTCCCCGTTATCCCCTCAGGCATGCCGGTTAGTTGAGACTCCCATTTGCCGGAGTTCCGGGTAATAGGGACTTTGCTGTAGTAAGATACCAGCCAGCCTCCCTACTCACTTGCACACTATCTTGGCAGCTAGACTTAGCAATTATCGTTCAGGGAATGCTTTTGAAGGCAAATAAAATCTGGAGAATCCCCCATGAGAAGATGGACTAGTCTAAAACCTGTCATTCTGTCAGATTTTAACTGCTTACTTTTTGCGCAGTAGGGGTCTTTTAAGACTTTGATTCATTAACAGTGGTAATTTTAGATTAAAGGACAACTGAAGCAAGAGGAATATGGAGGCTGCCATATTTATTTCATTTTAAGCAATACCAGTTGCCTGGCTACCCTGCCGATCCTCTGCCTCTAATACTTTTAGCCATAGACCCTGAACAAGCATGCAGCAGATCAGGTGGTTCTGACATTGTCAGATCTGAAAGATTAGCTGCATGATTGTTTCTGGTGTTATTCAGGCACTACTGCATCCTAATAGACCAGCAGAACAGCCAGGGAACTGGTATTGTATAAAAGTAAATAAATATGGCAGCCTCCATATATTTCTCACTTCAGTTGCCCTTTAAATGGGGTTGATTGCTGATAGACCTGAAAAAATGTAGATCTAATCAAATTGAAAAGATCATTTTGAAATATTTAGACCAATTATTTTATAATTTACTTTTCTGCAATCATTTAAAAAATCTATATTTTAAGAAGATTGCATTAAAATCTGTACGTGTGTAGTCAACACAACCTGTCTACACTGGAAAGTGGCTGCACGTTTTCTACAGGTAATTGAAATACAGCCTACAGCACATGAGATCATTGTGCAATCATAATCCATTATTTCATTTCATCATAATAGATCAAAGTAATGTCATTGAGGAACAGGATCAAGCTGTAGTGATTGGCTGATCAAATTCATGAACCTTGTTTACATTTTGTGGCGTATCTTTGTCTCTCCGCATCCATCCCCAATCTGACCTATTTTCAGATATACTCTAAATGTGCCCATTAATGGTACAATTTTTTCACCAAATATGATCTTTCGATGCGATTTTTACGATCGAATTGTATAGAAAACTGGTCGTTTATGAAGGCAATCGATAGTGAACGATTCTTTGGTTGATTGCTTTTTAGGAAAAAAAATCAATCAGAAAGTTTGAAAATATGATCACATTTGAAGAAAGAATTGTTCAGTAAATGTGAACATTCGATAATTGCCTTCAGATTACTTGCAATCATTCAAATCACTTCGTAAAATCGCATTTAGTGAACATCTGCACCTTATAGGAATGCAGATATAAAGCATAATTCAGAATGGATACTCATGAAAAAAAAATATATAAATTTTAAGTGGGTTTTCTAGTTTTTCAGTTTTGTAGGAGTAATGTACCAATCCCTTGTGCCCCTGAACAGTGACCACCGCTTGGAGGGCTCTGCTCTACTCCTATTGTGTTCTGGACAGCCAGCATTGCTCTCCCGATTGAAACAATCGGCCCTAGTTGGATTGGCTGAGCACATGTACTGGCTTACCTGTTAGTCCTATAACACCAGTAATGTCTAGTACACACCATGCAATTTCCCGTCAGATAGATGGATCGAATCGATTATTTCCAACAGGTCCTATCTGATTTCCGATCGTTTTTCTGATTGTTTTTCCGATCACTTCTATACAACATTGATCTGAAAAACGATCAGAAATCAGATCATACCTACCTGAAATAATCGTTTTGCCCCGTCTATCTGATGGGAAATTGTTAAGCATTAGATGTATAAATATCTAGTTTCTAAAATGTGATGTGAACAGCTTCTAATGTTTAAATGGAACCTGAAGTGAGGAAATTCACTTCTCTCCAGGTTGGGTGTAGAGAGAAGGCTTTGGATACCGTAGAGCCTTCCCGGTTCTCATCCCGTCCCGTCATTCCAACGCTATCCCCGTTGAAGTTGTTCGACCTTCTAGTTCCAATAGCTCTTCGGCACTCCTTGAGAAACCTTTGGAAATTCTCGTGTCCCAGAGTACCCCTGAAAACGAGTGTATCCATAATGCGCATGCACAGTACGGATATGCTCATCTTTAGAAGTACTCAGGGACATGAGGAGTACCAAAGAACCAGTCTGTTGCATAACTTCAACGTGGGACAGCGCAGGAACAACAGAACGGATGAGGACCGGGAAGCATCTATGGAATTCAGAGCCGTCACTCTGCTTTGGTAAGTACCGGTATTTGGTTTGATTTCGCTTTTTAAAAAGTTTGCTATAGTAACCAGATAAGGATTAAGATTACAAGGGGCCCAAGGCAAGGAAGTGACTTTGGCTGCCTTTTTTTGGCCTCTTGGTAAGCTGAGGTGGGAGATGGGCTAGAGAAGCTAGTATTTGGGCCCCTTCACATCCACTGGGCTCTGGGCAATTGCCTAGGTTGCCTTGTGGATGTTCCTGCTCTGAAAGTAACATAATGTTTTGCCCTAGTAACCATCAGATTCCAGCTATGACTCTTGAGGCCTGGAACCCACTAGAAAGTGCAAAACGCTATCGCAGTTGCTAGCGATTTGTGATAGCATTTTGCATGCGATTTTGGGAGCGATTTCCCTGCTCCTTACCAATTCATTACTATGGAAACACTCCCAAAATGCTGCATGTTCTGAGATTGTGATTTCCTTAATCGTAATTGCTCTAGTGGAATCTGTCCCATCCGTTTACATTGGCAGAGAGTTTAGGGAAATTGCTAGTGATTTAAAGCGCTCCCTAAACGCTCAAAAAAATGCTCTAGTGGGTTCCAGGCCTGAATCAGGTTTGCCAGAGAACAGAGAATTCTGATCATTTGCAACAAGCAAAACAAAGTTTTTCTTTATCATAGATGCTTCATCTAGCATACTTTTGATACATGAGATCCTGGATATCAAGATATTGCCTATATTTTTATTATGATTATTATTGTTTACAATGGTTAGAGACAAGTCTTGCCTGATCTTTCTAAAAATAAAATTGTAGGTTTGTATTTTCAGGACAAAAACGTATCTTTACTTGTTTGAGATGTGTGCTAAATAAATCTTGTATTGATCGGTCTGGTGCTTTTTTTTCCTCCCCAGGCCAAAAGGCAGCTTCAAACACGCTCTATAAACACCAGCCTGAATTGAGGTGTTGTGGATCAATGATTACTCATCGTTAAAAGTGCATTATATGAACCCGTCATCTGCAGATCTCTTGCACTGGGGCTGAAAACCTTTTGGTGTTCAGCAGCTAGGCCTTTATAGAAAGTACAATATTAACCTGCAGTGGTGTCCTAAATCCTTCCTTGCCTTTAGCTGCTGATTCATATCTCTCATCCACGCAGATTGATCTATATAAAAAGCTCTACGAGAGATGCCAGCTCTAACTGTTTCCTGCTTCTTCCATTTACCAGTTATTATTTAAAGGCGCAGGAGGAAAAATCTGTTCTTTTTTTATACAACCGATTCATTGGCATAAAAATACAAAAACTTTTGGACCCTAGCAAACTTACTGCTTTTACTGTACAGAGTAATGCTAACAATTATAAGTGGGGTCAAAAGTATTGTGGAGATTGTGCACTGCTGTTATAGAAATGGATGGATTAACACTGTATTAACATTAACATTGTAAGTAAATATATTCATTTCTGCTCCCACTGGATCTGTCTTGCCAAGCAAATCATGCAAGGAAAAGGGAATATATAAAAGGCATATGGTAAATGATGTAGTTCATTACCTTCCATTGACATAGGTTCCAGTATCCCAAATTGCTTGAGGACAGCTACAAACAATACAATGACCACAGCAATTGCAAACAGTTCCATACCGTGGATCCCCATTGCTGGCCAGCTTCCCCCAGGATGGGGTCCTTGGCACTGGACATGCAAATCACGCCGGTCTCCAGCTCTTCGGACACCCAGGTGAAATCCCTCTATGAGAAATCTGACGTCATGGCTCCAGAGTTGACCAATGCAAAAACTCCAGGTGGGGTATAGAAGGTCTGGGGTGGGCACTGAGACCCCCCAAACTTCCAGGGTAAAAGCAAACGGCGCCAGAGTGCCAAGACGAGAACTTGATCAAAGGTGGGGATGGCTTCAGGTCAACATTGTTGTGGTTGGATGAACTTGCAGCTGTTACCGAGAAGCACCTCAAGTGACCAAAAGTGGTCACTTTCACTGGATCACACAGAGGCTACAGGACATCTCTACCTACAGCATTGTGCAGTGGGAGTCAGCCCAACATCATCCCATTGGATGCTGAAAAAACTAGTCAGCTCTAAACAACTTCTCCCCCCCCTCCCTCCTCTATCCATGCCTCTCCGATGTGGGATGGGGAGGAGCACAGAGGAGTACCACTCTCCCGTTACTTACATTGATTGAGATAACGGTTTCCATAGAGACCATGAAGTGATGGTCTTCAGAAGAAAATGACTTACCTCAGCAAGCCCGCGGTTTTGAAAAGTGAGCTGCAGGATTTTTCAGCATTGCACGTGAAGTAATGTGTATGAGCAGAAGTGACACAGGAGAGGGAGAGGGAGAGAGAAGGAGAGAGAGGCAGCGAAGATGGGAGGAAGGAACTCAGCTATATTGCTTCTCTCTAAGGACAGATGCATCTGATGATGTAATCAGGACATATTGTTTTCCTATCAATACAATGCCCTGACACATTCCGCTATACTCTGATAGAAGTGCCTCTGTGCTAGCATTGGAAGAACTTAACATTTCATCATACTGATTTAAATATTATCTTTATTGCATTTACTTGCACCATAAGTCCAGCATTTTACAGGTAATTAAAGTCAGCTAAGTAGAAAGTAGAGCAATATGGGAAATGTAATTACTGACTTATTTTAAATTACCCCTTTCCCTGGCTGTCATGTTCATCCTATGTTTTCCTCTTCGCTTGGACCAAGTATTACCAGCTGGGACCACCAACACCCTTATTTGCATAATTCCCAGGGCCGGATTTGTACTCTTTAATGCCCAAGGCCAATGTCACCAGCCGCCCCCCTGCAGTATAGGTAGTGAGATTACCCCTATCCCGTTCCCTCCAGTATAGGTAGCCAGATGAACCCTCCCCTCCTCCCCTCTAGTATAAGTAGTCTAATGACCCCCCTCCAGTATAGGTAGCCAGATGACCCCTCCCCTCTTTCCTTCTAGTATAGGTAGCCTGATGACTCCCTTTCCCACTACCCCTTTTTCAGTACAGCCTCCTCACTACTGCAGCCAGCAGTGTCACTCACTTCTCTACTCATTTTCAGTGCAGGAGCTTCTTCATCCCCTCCGTCTCCAATGGTACCCAAGTCCAAGTTGCCCACCACAACGCCAATGTGCACAGAGAGCAAGGTGGCCGCTGCACAGGTGGCTGGCAGCAGGGATATCAGGCACTCATCTGATCTCCCTGCATTGCAACATTTGCAAGCTTGCAAATGCTGCACCAATTTAGCCTGCTGCTTTGGTGCCCCCGCTCCTGTGGTGCCCTAGGCCATGGCCTAGGCGGCCTTGGCCTAACTCTGGCCCTGATAATTCCCCAATTCACCAGTGCTAAAGGGAACTCAAGATGAGAGTGATATGAATGCTGCCATATTTATTTCCTTTTAAACCAAAGCAGTTTCCTGGCAGTCCTCCTGATCCTGTGTCTCTAATACTTTTAGCCAAAGACCCTGAAAAAGCATGCAGCAGATCAGGTACTCTGACTCCGCTGACTCAGGTTTTACTGGATTAGCCATATGCTTGTTCCAGGGTTTTGACTCAGACACTACTTATGCCAGAAGATCAACAGGACTGCCAGGCAACTGGCATTGTTTACAAGGAAATAAATATGGCAACCTCCATATCCCTCTCACCTCAAGTTTCCTTTAAGTGCTAGTTACTATTTTACCCAAGAGATTTGCAAATTGCATGATACAATGCTGCACTGACAGGTATATTAGCTCAGGAGCTTACCTGCACCCAAACCTCCCTATCTCATGTCACAGGCTCATTTTTGATGTCACTGGGTTAGGTGACAAATTTAGAGTTTGGGTAATCAGGCCCAGATAGGGTGGGCATTTTAGGGATGATTAAAAGAACTGTAATGATTAATAATATGTTTGATTGTATTTAAATGATTTGATATTGGTTAATGTTATTGGTTTTAATAAACCCACTTTAAGAATTTTAAACCCCAATAAAAGGCAGCAGCCTAAATTTATGGAAACACTGGTCTCTGTATCTGGTAATTTTAATATTATAGTGTTAAAATAAGTTAGTAATGTTTATAAGTTAAGGGTGGGGGATTTTGGCCTTATGCAGTCCCATAGATTTTTATCTTATTTTCTGTGGCCTTCAGCCTATATCTCTATCTTGTGTTGTCATCTTGGTCTGGCATTTTCGTCCATAAATATATTTTTCTGCTCTAAAAACGTATGTCCTTCTGTTCTTTAATTGTTCTTTTTTATGCTTTCTTTCCTCTTTTATCTTGATTGCTTGATATCCCTCAGAGACACCACTGCCAGAGCACCACCATCAATGATGACACTTTCCCTCAGCAGCACTGGCAACAGTCACCACTGACGCTGACGCTTCCCACCACAGCACTACTGCACCTCCACTGGGTACCAGTGGACCGTATTAAAAGAGCCTTGGCAAAAACATCTTTAAATCTCTCCCTGGGCTACCTAATGGTCCATTGAATGGACCAATGCAAATATTCCTTGAGGCAAATGTATGCTTAAAGAGAACCAGAGACGAAGCACCCTTATGTATTTTATTACATTTATCAGTGGGAACATGACAGTAAACACCTACCCTGCTTTTAGTTTAATTCTTATCTGCTTAATTAGTCTATTAGCAGCTGTGATAAGAATCCCCGACTGGCTCAGTCTAGGTTTGACCTGGAATCATTATAGCTGAGTCACTCTTCTGTGGAGTCTTTTCAAGCCCAAGCCTGCTACCTCCTGGCTCAAATTTCCTGCTTTGCATACTGAGAGCTGTGATGACATTGAAGGGGCTGCTGCTGCTGAGAGAGAATCTCTGAAACAGACAAGTGTGGCTGCAAGCCTGCAATATGATCTGTGTGCTCTGTGTGCTCTCAGCTTAGATACTAATGATGACTGCAGTTTCATTCCTATGAGAGACACTTCCTACAGGCAGCTGCACATCATACCAAAATGAAAGCACATAGCCTAAATAGCAGCCTAGTCTCATATAGCCTAGACAGCACATCCAGAACAACTCATAACCCGGAAGCAGAAGGAATATAAGCTGGCGGCCATATTTGATTTTTCCTGGAGCAATAATGGATAAAAAACACTAAAAAAGGCACACCAGAGCGGCGAAATTATCAGGTGGAGCATTTATTCTTTACAAGCTATCGACTGATATGTTTATTTTGTGTGAAACGTTCATCTCTGGTTCCCTTTAAATTGGCTGCTGTGGTTTCCTACTAGTCTATGCACTGACCCAGGAGGTTTCCTAATGGTCTACGCTCTGACCAATGAGATGTTCTCAGCATGAAGGCTTTATAAAAGGCAGTGCATACACCAATAGGAAACCTCAGCAGCAAATTTAAAGGTGCTTTTGCTCTCTTGCTAGAGTTTCTAATATAACTGTAATAGGAAAGTATAAGAAGCCCCAGCATAAAGCATCTTTGTAACAGCTGGAGTTCCCAATTGAAACTTTGACCCGACCAATGGAATGGGGGGCTTTGTAAGAAGTAGGGAAGATTTCCTAGCTGGTATTGTTAAGGTGGCGATGCCCCACGTTGCTTGGCTCAACATGCAGGGGAAGGGCGGAACTATGTAATTTTTTCAAAATGTTATTAAAAATAAGTGTTAGGCAGTAGTAAGATCTTCTTCAGCTAAGCATAATCATCATTCACATAAGGCTGTAAGATCTTTTTCGGCTAAGCATAATCACTGTTGACATAAGGCTAACATTATCCCAAGAAAACAACCCTTAGGAAGACAAAACTTAAAAAAAAATAATTTAGGGGTAGTAGGATAAATATAATTGTTTATCTCATCAGTTTATTTTCACCTCGGGCTCACTTTAAGTACCGTTAACTGTTTTCTCCCAAAGTACAGTACGTCAAAAATTAAACTGGCCTTGTCCTACCTAGGAGTTTGGATATAGAGATGAAACCTTTGTGGCTTTTTGGTCCTCAAATCCACATTGGTAGTTATAAACAATAGTAATGCCATCTTCTGTATACCCAAAGAAGCTGTGAGGTTGCTAGGAGGAGGGGTTTCTGGTGAAAAGGGAGGGATTTAAATCAGCCCATCAGATGAATTTTCATCCAGCTGTAAATGCCTTATATTGCTTAGGTCATCATCATCTTTCTATGGATCCTGTAAGGGGGTGGGGCAGAAACAGGGCTGTCTGAGAGGATCTGTAGCTCCAGAAGTGGGCATTGAAAGAAATGGCTGATGAAGAGGTTCCTGGCAAGGCACTTCTAAGTGAGTTATTTGAAATCAGCTAATCAAGAATCTTATATACAAATCAAAACAGGCTCTGCCACTAAGTGCCTGCTCGGGACTAAGGAAACATTAGTGCCTGGAAATGGGCTTTAAATTCCCTTTTGGGAAGTGACCTATCAGAAATATATACACAAAGTGCTGAACTTATAATAATGTAGAAGAAAACAAGTAGTTATAGTGTAAAATAATTCATAGCTGCTATTGAAATAATGTACCTTTCCACATGGACCAGACACAGCAATAACATTGATGACAGTGATGTTTCTTTTCCCTTTACAGTGAATGCAGGTGTACAGTGTCTCCCGCCCACCCCCGAGTGTATGTTATTGTGCCCGGAGGAGTCCTGGATGGTGTTCACCCTTGTTATATGATTTTTGGCAGATGGACCTCCTGGTTGTGGGGGTCACCATGGGGATTGGGTGATGACCTTTTTGGGGAGAGGCATGATCTTTAATTATATCATAAAAACAACAGTTAACAGCTTAACCACAGTTTCCCCCAAAGGCAATGAAGTAGGAAAGGAGAGTGAAAGCCTGTGCCTATATCACAGCAACTCTGAAGGCCACATGGGGGAGTGGGGTGTGGCTGCTCAGCTTTACCCCTCCCCGCCTCTTCATATCGCACTTCCCATTGTGGGAAGAAGGGTGAGTGTCTCAATCATTGGTTTTTGCAACAACCTACAGGAGTTACCTGAAGTAGGAGTTATTTTTCCATGTACGCAACCACCTTTTTTGAAAATAAATAGTAAAACATAACTGTCTTTTTTAAAGTATTTTTTGAACTACCAAGACAACCTAGTACCTATACACTTTCTCAACATAATCGCCCCAGAGAATATGTGACCCTCAGGACACTTTACTTTTCCATCGATAACAATAGGTGCGGAATTGCTGGAAGGTTGGTCCTGTCTACTCCCAGAATCCTCTGTGCTAATCCTACAATGCTCTGCAGCTCAGCCCACAAACCCTGGTGCCGAAGCAACACGCCCTCACTGGACAAAATAGAAGTTGGCATGACGATGATGTTGACCAAGGGGGCAAATTCTGGATCTCCTGTCCCTTCAGAAACATTCCTCCAAATGTTCTCCCACAACAGGGACGTAGACATCACTAAAACCCTAAGAGAGTTATTACTCTTGCTCCTTCTATCAAAAACCATGTGTCTAGAGTTCCCCTTAAACACCATCCATAATAGATCAGGTTCATGAAGCAGCATCACCGCTGTTTATGTTTCTAATGCTCTCTTTCCAGTCTGTGTTTTGTTTATGACTTCCTTATATCCTAGCTCTGGTCGTTCTCCTCTCCTCTCCCCCTTCCTCAGCCCTGTCATATATTTTTGCCTCCTCTGATTTTCTCTCTCAGCATTTCTGCCAGTGCTGTTATCTGAGCCCCAGAATGAGAGCTAAGATACAGCGGAGATTGATTCCTCTTTCTTTCAATGTAAAATATTAAAGATGTTTAAATGGATAAAAGCTCTAGACAGTGGAATCTATTCTGCATTATACAAATAGGATCCCTGCTCCATTAAAAGCAATGCCTTATGTCTAAATGCTGAGAAAGGGAAATAGTTTGTAGGGGACACTACTATTTACACATTACACAGCACGATACTACTAGTGATTTATCTGAGAAAGCAGAAAGGAAGAAAGAGCTTGGGCATAATAAGAACATCAGCCTCTTGGGAGGGACAGATGCACTGAAGGGTGAAGGAGACAACATGTGGAGGTGAACCTTGAAGTAAAGCAGGTCTATTGCGGATGCTCATTTGGATTCCGCGGAACTGAAATTTCCGCATTTCCAATCGGGGGTGGTGATCCTTAGAGGCTGCCAGCGGGACCCAGGAGAAGACTGGAGCTGCGGCGAGGGACACAAGTGACTTCTAGGGTTGGAAGAAACCCCAGGTAAGTAAAGATAGATTTTATTGCTTGCTGGGCCGGTTTTAGACTTTCTGCCGCCTGATGCAAGAAACAGAAGAACCGCATCTGTCACTTGACTTGCCCCTTCCCTGGTGTCGCTGGCGGGCAGCGGATGGCGCCAACTCTTCATCCCTGCAGGTCTATATGGGCCTAGCTGGTGGGCTGCTGATTCCCTTTCCCTCTTTTCCCTGGTGCAGGTGGTGGTGGTGATGGTCAGCAGGACAGGTGGGCGGCAGGCACTCTTCTTCCGGATTCAGAACTGATTTCTGCCTCCGCCCACCTGTGCCATCCTCATCATGTGCTGTGTGTGTGTCCTGTGCGGCAGTGACCAGGGGTACATGGCCTGGGTGCCAGTGTCCAGGCAAACAGTCGGCAAGGAGGCTGAGGCCTCAGGTGGCGGCAGGCCAGGCCACCAGGCACACTCTTCTATACTTCCTGTTTGTGCCTGGCACCGCCCCCAATCTTCCCCCGCCTGAGGAAGTCGCCTCACTTGGTATCATGTGCGGCCCGGCCTGATTACTCGCCTTGAATATCTTTTAATGGGGCAATATGGTGAAGAATGTAAAATACATATGCACACATACTGTACATACACTAGTCCTGGAGTAAACACACCATACATTTTTCTTCATATGTAGCTTTCACTTACAGAAGGTATTATAATCTACCAACCCTGAACCTCATAACAATAGATTTTGGACTAGTCCATCTCCTCATGGAGATTCTCAAAGTTTCTTTTTATTTCTTAAAAAAAATAAATCCCTTGCAACCTTCATTTATTCTTGCACAAAACAATCAATATCCAGACCACAGGATATGGTACCATTAATCCATATCCTCAGGCTGCTTGTCTTCAGCAAACTGTTTGTGGGCTTTCTATGCATCATCTTTAGAAGAGGCTTCCTTCTGTTATGCAGACCAATTTGATGCAGTGTGCTGCATATGGTCTGAGCACAGTCTGACCCTCCCATCCTCTGTAGCAATGCTGCCAGCACGCATAAGTTAGAGATAGGACCAGATTTACCATAAGGCACTATAGGCACATGCCTAGAGGCACCTGATGGTGGAAAGGCAGCTCACTCCACTCCCCTAGTGCCTAGGGACTTTCCCTATGCAGAGTCCTGAGCCCACACAGCTCTCTGCATTCCACTGACGAGATCTCCATTGAGTCGGGGCACCACTAGCTAAGCTACTTAATACTGAGGGTACCTCTGGCTACCTAATACTAAGGCGCACCTGTAGCTATCTATGCAAGGCAAGGGAAAAAAGCGAGAAGTGACAGCTGGGCCATCCAGCACACTTGCGGTGCAGTTCGGTGGGGGGTTTGTAGGTTCATGGAGGGTGAAGTCTAAGGAGCCAGGAGATGTGTGCCTATAGGCTCCAGTGATGTAAATCCAGGCTTGGTTGGAGAATGTGTGCTGAACCCCTCTGGTTGACCATAGTGAGTACTGTTCTGAGTGGAATCTGTCCTGTTAAACCACTGTATGGTCTTGGCCAATTGTCACCGTCCTGCAGCCCAGAGTGTTACCAATCTTCTTATTATAGCCTCGACCCTCTTTATGTAGAACAACAATTTTTTTTAACCACTTGAGGACCCACCCTTTACCCCCCCTTAAGGACCAGCGTTATTTTTTGTGATCTGTGCTGGGTGGGCTCTGCAGCCCCCAGCACAGATCATGTTTCATGCAGAGCGATCAGATCGCCCCCCCTTTTTCCCCCCTATGGGGATGATGTGCAGGGGGGATCTGATCGCTCCGGTGGGCAGGCATGTTGCACGGGGGGGGGGCACCTCAAAGCCCCCCTCCGCGGCGAAATTCCCCCCTCCCTCTCCTACCTGCTCCTCCCCGGTGATCGGGGCTGCACAGGACGCTATCCGTCCTGTGCAGCCAGTGACAGGCTGTCCCCTGTCACATGGCGGCGATCCCTGGCCGCTGATTGGCCGGGGATCGCCGATCTGCCTTACGGTGCTGCTGCGCAGCAGCGCCGTACAATGTAAACAAAGGAGACAAATGTCTCCTACGTTTACATTTAGTCTGCGAGCCGCAATCAGCGGCTCGCAGGCTATTCACGGAGACCCGCTCTGTGATCTAACAGGAAACGGCCGCTCGCGCGAGCGGCCTTTCCTGATTAATTAGGGAGGCATCTGGTGACGCAGATGTGCGTCGCTGGTCCTCCAGCTACCACTTTGCTGCCGCACGGTATGAGTGTGCGGTCGGCAAGTGGATAAGGTCCTCAGAGCTTCTCTGCCATGAGGTGCCATGTTGAACCAAATGCAACACACATGCTTCCCATTCACACCTGAGAACTTGTAACACTAATAAGTAACATGATGACCCCGGGAAGGAAAATGTCTAGTTAAGCATAATGTTGACATTGTTCATTTAAGGGTGTACTCCTGTTGCCAGTGGTTTAGACATTAATGGCTGTGTGTTGAGTTATTTTGATGGGACAGCACATCTACACCATTCTATATATACAGTAAGCTGTACACTGACTACTTTACACCTCTCACATTTACAAAAATGTCAGAGGTGTACTCACTTTTGTGAGATACTGTATGTATGAGATAAGCTCACTGTAGGGCTATGATCTGTTTCTATAAATAGAACAGCAGCATAATTAGGGATTCCCCTTATCCAATGGATTAAATTAGCCTCAGAGCTCTCCCAGGAGCACAGATTATAATAATTGACAGAAATCTATGTGATCTGACGAAGGCAGAAACTTCCCAGCACTGACTCCATGGAATCAATCTACACATATCTACATATGTAATACTGGAAGACAATTCATTAAATCCCCACATCAGATATATTCTGTGTATTATGTTTTAAATAACACCATTTAAAGGCTTTTTTTTTATTTCTAATTTTTGCATAAACCAAATCCAAGTACCTGTAGCTGGAATTATCAGTGACCAGCTCCTCTTAGGTACTTGGATTTATTAAAATTAATTTTTCTTTCTATTTTATAGAAAGTTAGAAAACATAAGTGTTAGATCATGCTCTACTAATTAGCATTCAAACTTAGTTAAAGAGACACTGAAGCGAAAAAAAAATATATGATATAGTGAATTGGTTGTGTACTATGAATAATTACTAGAAGATTAGCAGCAAAGAAAATATTCTCATATTTTTATTTTCAGGTATATAGTGTTTTTTCTAACATTGCATTATTCTATAATATGTGCAGATTACACAACACTCAACATTCAAAATGATTCTTTCAGAGTAGTCTGTGAAGTAATGACCTCTCCTCTAGCAGAGAAAAAGTAAACAGTTCACTTACAGTTGAGATAATAAAAGTCAGATAACAGCCCTCTCCACGACTAACCT
Organism: Hyperolius riggenbachi; assembly: GCF_040937935.1. Taxonomy (NCBI): domain Eukaryota; kingdom Metazoa; phylum Chordata; class Amphibia; order Anura; family Hyperoliidae; genus Hyperolius; species Hyperolius riggenbachi. The sequence goes on along the minus strand of NC_090648.1, from coordinate 120,003,765 downwards.
AAGGCCCATACACACGTCGGATTTCCGCGAACGACGGGTCGTTTGCACGCCCCGTCGTTCCGTCGTTCGCCCGCTAAATCGGGCGTGTGTACAGACTGTCGTTCGCTTGATAAGGGTGAGTTTGAGCGATCCGCGCGGAAATCCGACGTGTGTATGGGCCTTTAGTCAGAGAGCTTAATGGCTTGTTTGCATAGAGATAACAACTGGAGTTTCTCAACTCTTCCTGTACTGGAAACAATTAGACTGATGTATCTGATCTTAATGTTTTATTTCTTAGCTGTACTACACATACAAATCATAATATCATCTTTTTTTTTTGCTTCAGTGTCTCTTTAAGTAAATAAATATTCTCTAAACTTTGTTCTGCAAATCAATATTCTATAAATGCACTCCTATCTTTGTACCTGAGTGACATCCATCATGCCCAGGCCCGGATTTACATCACAGGAACCTATAGGCACAGATGTCCAGGCACCCTACACTTCACCCTCCATAAACCTACAAACCCCTGCTGAACTGCACCACAAATGTGCTGGCTGGCCCAGCTGTCACTTCTTCCTTACTTCAAAAGCATCTACAGGTGCCCCTTAGCATTAGGTAGCCAGTGGTACCCTCAGTATTATGTAGCTAGTGGAGCGCCCCCCCAGTGGAATGCACAGAGCTGGGTGCGTAACCTCTCATTTACACTCCACTTGGCATTCTGCACAGGGAAGGAGGGAGGGAAGCACTAGAGGGGAGTGAGACACCTTTCGATCATCAGGTGCCTGTAGGCATGTGCCTACAGTGCCTTATGGAAAATCCGGCCCTGATCATGCCAGTGATAAACACCTTCAGTTTACAGAAACAGAATAAAAGTCAGTAAACAAAGGGGGAAAGGGGGGGGGGTGCATGAGTGTGTAGAAGAAGGAGACAGGCTACACATCATTAAAGGAGAGAAGCGCCTGGGGGACACTGTTTGGGTCACTTCTACAGCAGTGTTGTAGATGAGGGTGGAGCCCAGAAGGGCCAGGCAAGTAGGCATTTATTAATATAAGCATATCCCTTTACTTTGTCAGGCACAGTACTGTGAACCTATAGGAGACCAGTACACATAGCACTTGCTGTAAAAGTCACTTTAAGCTACTAAACTTTAGCGCACTGGAATGCTCTTTTCTGACTGCTGTTATTCTTTTGTAGTCCCAGCAGTAAGGTGTCCCCCACTCATCCGCCCCCACCCCCCTCTCTCCCTAGAACATTAGCAGATACCTGCATAGTTTTGTCTATACAATGATCATTCCTAATCTGATACCTGGAACACGAATGATCAATTTGGGTGACTGTTATCAAGTGTGTGTACGTAGCTTCATTTATTTTAATGAAATCCAGTGACCGTCACAGATATGTTCCGTGTCCTCTGACTTCTCTTTCTATATTTGTCTCTGCTACCTGGCCTGAAAATCTCTTACATCAGTCGTGCAGCCTTTTTAGACAGATCATTAATTGCGAATCCTGACTTGTAACTTTACAAATGTTTCCTGCATACCTCCTCCTAAATACGATCTCTGCTCCTTTACTTGCCCTACAGAAGGAACATGATAGTCTGATTATTCATCGCTGCAGCGCTACAGAGCAAGGGAGAAAGAGAGATGGGGAGAGTTTCAGAAACCGCAGTTTGAGGTCATTCACCTAGTCATTTATGTAGTTATTTTGGGACTGTTCAGTGATGAGTGGCCCTTTAAGTTTTCTGGATCACTGAGCGATTAACATGGCATGGGTTCGCACAGAGAATTGGACCACAAATCAATGGCAATGGATGGATAATTAGGGTTGGTGAAGGAGGAGGAGGCTGATGTCCATTAATAAAGTTAGAGATATTTGTGCACAGGCCTATTGCAGACATTTCCGGAACTGATTACGTAACACTACAGGGGAATCCCGCAGAATAGATCCTCAGGAAATCTTAAAGGGTAATTGCACGTTTACGATACGTGTTAAAGCGAGTCCTTGGTCAGTAATGCAAATATAGCATTGCAGCTGAAGTACATTGCTTAGTAGTGGCAGGGTGGAGAGAGGCAGCTGGTTACTGGTTGTCGCTTAGGAGGGTGAGTGTTATGGAGTAGGGAGAGGGGGGCTAGATGTTAGGGTTAGATGCTTAATATTCCACCAAATGGGTACTTACCTTGGTAGAGGAAGCAAATCAGGTCACTTGTGCATGAGCTCACTGCCGCGTAGCACCGTACCTGGGTGTTGCCACCGTCATAATGTTATTACATCTATAGCGGGGCAGCGGGATTGAAAATGTAATTCGGGTGCCAGCAATAGCCGGACCCCAAATTACTTCTCCCTCCTTCTGGCCCCCAACTTGGAGGGGGCAGGGGCGTAACTAGAGGGGAACAGCCCCTGTGATCGCAGGGCGGCCCAGAGCTGTGGGGGGCCCAACTACTAACCTTCCCTTTATCCGATACAGGGGACTATACTTCACATCAGGTGTTTTCATGGCTATATTTGTTATGGATGTGAAGATCATGACGGCCATACTTGTTTTATGATCCTTGTGAGATGGGCACCAAAGAAGTGAAGAGCACCAACGGGAAGGTAAGGGGTGGGGTGTGAACATTGGGGGGAAGGGCCATCAAAGTTTCACTACGAGGACTCATGAATTGTAGTTATGCCACTGGAGGGGGAATAGTATTTAACGCCACCTGGAATTTCAGTGGCAGCTGGGTGAGCCGTCGTTCGGCTGATCAGTTGGTGGAGGAAAGCCTCTGGATAATTTGTGACTTCCCCCGTCCTTCTCCTCCTCACCATTCTGGTGCTGGGACCACCCCAAAGCCGGTCAACAAAGTCTTGTACAGTAGATGGAGCTCAGCAGCACTGCATGGAACCGAACAGGCTTTGCTTTTTCCACCGGCTTCGTGCTGCTGTGCAGATGCAAGCCGTCTTGTGTGTGGGCAATGTGGTTGCACTTGTTTTTGTACAGCAACAGGGATGCGATATTTGGGGGGGGGGGGGGGTCTCACTACTCATCACTGTGATTGGCTCACAGTGATCAGGTGGCTAAGAGCCAATGAAATGACGCTCCTGACCGATGCACGGAACTCAGCTGTCTTTAGACAGTGGAGCTCTGTGCCGGCAAAGACGCTCTATTGCGTTGTGTCCGTTATCGGGAGGCATTATTGCTATGCCACATCAAGCTTAGGCAGCCACAAGTGCGGCGTAACTTTAACCTGCTGCAGTCCCGAGGTTATTAAGGTGCCATTAACGGTACCATTTTTATGAACAATTCTTTATTCTGATCAGATAAATCTGCTTGAATCACAAGTCAGCGTTTCCTCCCGATTGATTGATCGTAAATAGCTGGTTTATCGATATGCTTGACAAAATTCAATGATCATATCAGATCTTTCTTTATCTAAAATAACATTGGGACGTTGTTATAAATATGATCATTTTCAATTTGCTAAATCGTTCAACATAAAGAATCGGTCATAAAAATTGTACCGTTGATGTGCACCTTTAGGCCTCAAGAAGGGAAGTTTTAGAGGGGAGGCTAGTATTGGGCATCAGGAGATGATTGATGTTAGATGGAGATTTGGGTTTGGCATCAGGAACTGTTAATCTATAAATCCGTACATACCTACCCACCTATGAACCTGTACCTACCTACCCACCTATGAATCCGTACATACCTACCCACCTATGAATCCGTACCTACCTACCCACCTATGAATCCGTACCTACCAACCCACCTATGAATCCGTACCTACCTACCCACCTATCAATCCGTACCTACCTACCCACCTATGAATCCGTACCTACCTACCCACCTATGAATCTGTACATACCTACCCACCTATGAATCCGTACCTACCTACCCACCTATGAATCCGTACATACCTACCGACCTATGAATCTGTACATACCTACCCACCTATGAATCCGTACATACCTACCCACCTATGAATCCGTACATACCTACCCACCTATGAATCCGTACATACCTACCCACCTATGAATCCGTACATACCTACCCACCTATGAATCCGTACCTACCTACCCACCTATGAATCCGTACATACCTACCCACCTATGAATCCGTACATACCTACCCACCTATGAATCCGTACATACCTACCCACCTATGAATCCGTACCTACCTACCCACCTATGAATCCGTACATACCTACCCACCTATGAATCCGTACATACCTACCCACCTATGAATCCGTACATACCTACCCACCTATGAATCCGTACATACCTACCCACCTATGAATCCGTACATACCTACCCACCTATGAATCCGTACCTACCTACCCACCTATGAATCCGTACATACCTACCCACCTATGAATCCGTACCTACCTACCCACCTATGAATCCGTACATACCTACCGACCTATGAATCCGTACATACCTACCCACCTATGAATCCGTACCTACCTACCCACCTATGAATCCGTACCTACCTATCCACCTATGAATCCGTACATACCTACCCACCTATGAATCCGTACATACCTACCCACCTATGAATCCGTACCTACCTACCCACCTATGAATCCGTACATACCTATCCACCTATGAATCCGTACATACCTACCCACCTATGAATCCGTACATACCTATCCACCTATGAATCCGTACATACCTACCCACCTATGAATCCGTACCTACCTATCCACCTATGAATCCGTACATACCTACCCACCTATGAATCCGTACCTACCTACCCACCTATGAATCCGTACATACCTACCCACCTATGAATCCGTACATACCTACCCACCTATGAATCCGTACATACCTACCCACCTATGAATCCGTACCTACCTATCCACCTATGAATCCGTACATACCTACCCACCTATGAATCCGTACCTACCTACCCACCTATGAATCCGTACCTACCTACCCACCTATGAATCCGTACCTACCTACCCACCTATGAATCCGTGCCTACCTACCCACCTATGAATCCGTACCTACCTACCCACCTATGAATCCGTACCTACCTACCCACCTATGAATCCGTACCTACCTACCCACCTTTGAATCCGTACCTACCTACCCACCTATGAATCCGTACATACCTACCCACTTATGACTCTGTACCTACCTACCCACCTATGAATCCGTACATACCTACCCACCTATGAATCCGTACATACCTACCCACCTATGAATCCGTACACACCTACCCACCTATGAATCCGTACCTACCTACCCACCTATAAATCCGTACATACCTACCCACCTATGAATCCGTACCTACCTACCCACCTATGAATCCGTACATACCTACCCACCTATGAATCCGTACATACCTACCCACCTATGAATCCGTACCTACCTGCCCACCTATGAATCCGTACATACCTACCCACCTATGAATCCGTACATACCTACCCACCTATGAATCCGTACATACCTACCCACCTATGAATCCGTACCTACCTACCCACCTATGAATCCGTACATACCTACCCACCTATGAATCCGTACATACCTACCCACCTATGAATCCGTACATACCTACCCACCTATGAATCCGTACCTACCTACCCACCTATGAATCCGTACATACCGACCCACCTATGAATCCGTACATACCTACCCACCTATGAATCCGTACATACCTACCCACCTATGAATCCGTACATACCTACCCACCTATGAATCCGTACATACCTATCCACCTATGAATCCGTACATACCTATCCACCTATGAATCCGTACATACCTACCCACCTATGAATCTGTACATACCTATCCACCTATGAATCCGTACATACCTACCCACCTATGAATCCGTACATACCTATCCACCTATGAATCCGTACATACCTACCCACCTATGAATCCGTACCTACCTACCCACCTATGAATCCGTACATACCTACCCACCTATGAATCCGTACATACCTACCCACCTATGAATCCGTACATACCTACCCACCTATGAATCCGTACATACCTACCCACCTATGAATCCGTACCTACCTACCCACCTATGAATCCGTACATACCTACCCACCTATGAATCCGTACATACCTACCCACCTATGAATCCGTACCTACCTACCCACCTATGAATCCGTACCTACCTACCCACCTATGAATCCGTACATACCTACCCACCTATGAATCCGTACATACCTACCCACCTATGAATCCGTACATACCTACCCACCTATGAATCCGTACCTACCTACCCACCTATGAATCCGTACATACCTACCCACCTATGAATCCGTACATACCTACCCACCTATGAATCCGTACCTACCTACCCACCTATGAATCCGTACATACCTATCCACCTATGAATCCGTACATACCTACCCACCTATGAATCCGTACATACCTACCCACCTATGAATCCGTACCTACCTACCTACCTATGAATCCGTACATACCTATCCACCTATGAATCCGTACATACCTACCCACCTATGAATCCGTACATACCTATCCACCTATGAATCCGTACATACCTACCCACCTATGAATCCGTACATACCTATCCACCTATGAATCCGTACATACCTACCCACCTATGAATCCGTACCTACCTACCCACCTATGAATCCGTACATACCTACCCACCTATGAATCCGTACATACCTACCCACCTATGAATCCGTACATACCTACCCACCTATGAATCCGTACATACCTACCCACCTATGAATCCGTACCTACCTACCCACCTATGAATCCGTACATACCTACCCACCTATGAATCCGTACATACCTATCCACCTATGAATCCGTACATACCTACCCACCTATGAATCCGTACCTACCTACCCACCTATGAATCCGTACATACCTACCCACCTATGAATCCGTACATACCTACCCACCTTTAGCTGCCATTTCTTATGCCTAAACATCCCAGGCAGTGCAAACTCAATAAAAAGCTCAAACACTAATGATGCTTTAGTGAGATGTGAATGTCTCAGAATGGATACATGGAAATTCCATTTTTACTGAGAAAAAAAGCATTCCTGTCACTTACTGTATTTCTATATATTGTGAGATTTAACACCATTATTTCAGCTTTCTTACATTGTTTACTTGTAATTATAAAATTGCTTTTCTAGCAGAAAATTAAATAAAATTGCTTTTCCAGCAGTTTAATGTATCAAAGTCTACGGCAAATCACTCCTATAGTCCAAGAGGTGTGTAAAGAGATTAACATGGGTTCCTGCTTTATGCAGCTAACTACTCATGCAGACAGAACTTGCAGTTGGTTTTAAAAACTTGTAGTTGGCTGCGAGTTAAAATTGGATGACTTTTTTATTTAACATTCAGGCTCATTGCCAGGGGCGTAACTAGACATCACTGGGCCCCCCTGCGAAACTTTGGAAGGGGCCCCCCACCCCCCTCGCTTTCTGCACAGGAAAACAGAGGATCAATGTGTTTTCCCCATGCAGATAAAAACACTTAGACTTACCGTATATACTCGGCTACAAGTCGAGAAATTTAGGACTGACTCACAATTTAAAAGTGGGGGGGTCGACTTATAGTCGCGTCAGCCCTAAATTTCCAAACTTGTAGCCGAGGTCGGGGTGCCCCTTTCTCCTCACTACTCTACACTGCACTGCCCCTCTCTAGCTCTCCCTCCCTCCTGCCTCCTCCTAATTATAATTGTGGCCAGTTTTCCCTATAAACTCCCCCTCCCCTTCCAGCCGCTATGGTGCCTGCCGTTCTGGCCCCTCTCTCCCCCGTGTTCAGTGAATGAATGCAGTGTAGAAAGCTGACATACGTTACCTAATCCATCGCTGCGCGCTGTGTCCTTTGATCTCCTCTTCGCTCATGCCGGCGAGCATACTATAGCGTCTCTCCTGCTTCAGTACCATGTGACTCCCGATGTCACATGGTACTGGAAGCAGGAGAGACGCTATAATATGCTCGCCGGCATGAGCGAAGAGGAGATCAAAGGACACAGCGCGCAGCGGTGGATTAGGTAACGTATGTCAGCTTTCTACACTGCATTCATTCACTGAACACGGGGGAGAGAGGGGCCACCCGTGGAGAGAGAACGGCAGGCACCATAGCGGCTGGAAGGGGAGGGGGAGTTTATAGGGAAAACTGGCCACAATTATAATTAGGAGGAGGCGGGAGGGAGAGCTAGAGAGGGGCATTCACTAAACACAGGGGAGAGAGGGGCCACCCGGGGAGAGAGAGAATGGCAGGCACAATAGCGGCTGGAGGGGGAGTTTATAGGGAAAACTGGCCATAGTACTCAGGATATCCGATCTGCATACAGAATGCAGAACAAAATGAGTTAAACAGTGAAAAGCTGAAGCAGCACCTGGGGACCAGGAGGAGTTAATGGCTGCAGAGTTTTATGCACTACAGCCATTAACTTCTCCTGTTCCCCAAAGGCAGGCATTACTTCTGGACCCCAAGTGCAGAGCCAGTAACCCCTCCTAGTCCCCACCTGCAGCCATCAACTTTCCTAGGCCGACTTATACTTGAGACTTGGAGAAATACCAGCTTTTGGGGATCAAATTTGGGGGTCGACTTATACACGGGGTCGACTTGTATCCGAGTATATACGGTAAACGAAATGTCAGGCGATCTATGCTACCCCAGATCTACTTACACGGGGCTTCCTCCAGCCCCTTGCAGCCAACAAGTCCCTTGTCGCAGCTCTGCTCCCAGTACATACATACACACACAGCCGTATAGTTTTACTACATGAGAGTACATGCTATATGGAGGAACAATAATGAAATGCTGAATATTATTATTATTATTATTGATTTATAAAGCGCCAACATATTCCGTGGCGCTGTACAAAGTAAGAAACAAATATGGGGTACATAATACAGAAAATGGTGTACACTAATATACAAGATACATAATTAGTGACAAAATACAAAAAATGATACAGCATACAGAATACAAAATACAGAAGTGGTAATGACAGTGATAAAAGTAACATGATGAATAAAATGTATAATGATTTCCAAGACACAAAAGGGGGAGAGAGCCCTGCCCTTGAAAGCTTACAATCTAAAGGGAATGGGGGGAAACAAGAGGAGGGGTAGTATACGATCAAATATATAAAGGCAGTGTGTTTTAGGATACCTAGTTGAAGTGCAATTTGGTCTTAGGACAAAGGGAAGTGGCTTAAAGGGACACTTAAGTCAAACAAAAAAAAAGAGTTTTACTCACCTGGGGCTTCCAATAGCCCCCTGCAGCTGTCCGGTGCCCTCGCCGTCTCCCTCTGATCCTCCTGGCCCCGCCGGCAGCCACTTCCTGTTTCGGTGACAGGAGCTGACAGGCTGGGGACGCGAGTGATTCTTCGCGTTCCTGGCCACAATAGCGCCATCTATGCTGCTATAGCATATATCATATACCATATAGCAGCATAGAGGGTGCTAATGTGTCTGGGAACGCAAAGAATCACTCGCGTCCCCAGCCTGTCAGCTCCTGTCACCGAAACAGGAAGTGGCTGCCGGTGGGGCCTGGAGGATCGGAGGGAGGCGGCGAGGGCACCGGACAGCTGCAAGGGGCTATTGGAAGCCCAAGGTGAGTAAAACTCATTTTTTTTTGTGTGACTTAAGTGTCCCTTTAAGGTAGCGCATATGCTTGTAGGAACAAATTAGTTTTTAGAGAGCGTTTAAAAGTAACAAAGGTTGGCGAGTGATGGATGTTTTGTGGGAGGGGATTCCAGAGAAGGTGTGAAGTGCGTGCAAAATCTTGTAAGCGTGAAAGGGCTTGATTCACAAAGCGGTGCTAACCTACTTAGCACGTCTAAAGTCTTTAGACGTGCTAACCAGGGTGCTAAGTAGGTTAGCACCGGATTTCTCAATCAGATCACGCGCTAACTTTGAGCGCGCAAAGTTTTACGCGCGCAAAGTTTTATGCGCGCTAAGTCCCATAGGCTTTAATGGGCACTTCGCGCGGAGCGCCCTGCGCTCTGTGCAGTGCGCGTGTAAAGTTTTACGCGCGTAAAGTTTTATGCGCATAAAGTTTTATGCGCGAAAAGCTTGTTTAGACGTGCTAAGGGGGTTTTCACAGGCGTGCTAACACTTAGCACCGCTTTGTGAATCAAGCCCTATATGTGAGGAGGTGATTCTAGAGGAGGACAACAGAAGATCGTGTGCAGATCTGAGATTGCGATTGGGTTTGTATCTGGAAATTAGTGAGGATATGTACCGGGGAGAGAGATTGTGGAGAGCTTTGTAGGTTAGGGTTAGTAGTTTGAACTGAATCCTCTGGTTAATTGGCAGCCAGTGAAGAGCTTGACAGAGAGGGTCAGCAGAGGAAGATCGAGAAGAAAGATGAATGAGACGAGCAGCTGAGTTCAGTACCGACTAGAGCGGAGCCAGTTTGTTAGAAGGTAGTCCACAAAGTAGTACGTTGCAGTAGTCCAGACGAGAAATTATAAGAGCATGTATTAACATTTTGGTTGTGTCTTGAGTGAGAAAGGGACGGATGCGAGATATATTTTTGAGTTGGAGATGGCAGGAGCTGGTGATGGAGTTAAGATAAGGAATAAAAGAGAGAGATGAGTCGAATATCACCCCCAAGCACCGTGCTTTGGGAACTGAAGTGATGGGAGTGTTATTAACATTTATAGTTACTTCAGGCAGAGAGGTGGCCAGAGACGGTGGAAAAATTATTAGTTCCGTTTTACTCATATTAAGTTTTAGTAAGCGAGAGGACATGAAGGAGGATATAGCAGACAAGCAGTCAGGAACACGTTTGAGGAGGGAGTTAAGGTCTGGGCCCGAGAGGTACAGTTGTGTATCGTCTGCATTCGTCTGCAAGTATTTGTAGGAGTAAGGTGTGGTCGACCGTTTCGAATGCTGATTACAGATCAAGAAGGATGAGTATGGAAAATTGACCTTTGGATTTAGCTGTAAGAAGATCATTGGCCACTTTGGTAAGGGCCGTTTCCGTGGAGTGTTTGGAGCGAAAGCCAGACTGGAACTGATCAAGTAGGGAGTTAGCTGATAAATAATGGCTTAATTCTGCATGTATGTGGCGTTCAATTAGTTTGGATGCAAATGGGAGAAGTGAGACTGGGTGGTAGTTGGCGGGTGTGGTAGGATCTAGAGATGGTTTTTTAAAGAAAACCTGAACTGAAAATTAAAAGTCAAAATAAGCATACACAAGTCATACTTACCTTCCATGTAGTCTACTCCTCAGTGTCTTTCTCCTGTCCCGCGTCCTGTTTGTTCACTGTGATCAAGGGAATTTTCCGTCCTCCATTTTGAAAATGGCCATTACCCCATAACAGCTTTTTGGTCAGCACACAATTAAACTGTAACATCGCCCACTTGAGCCATAGGGAAACATGGACATTACCTGGTACATCAGTTTTCCTCTCAGCTATAACTGACAGCAACTGATGTTTTACTGACAGAAACTGATATATTTAAGATCTGACAAAATATTGTCAGAACTGGAAGGGATTATTGTCAGAAGAAAATGGTGAGCTTCTGAGAGGAACTGATGGCGAAGTAACTATGTAAGGTTCATGTGAAGTTACCTCATGTGTTTATTTTAAATATTTTTACTCAGTACAGGTTCTCTTTAAGTAGTAGTGTCACAAAAGCCTTTTTGAGTGGCGACGGAAAGATGCAAGTGGAGAGGGACAGGTTAAATAGCAATGTTAGTGCAGGCATGAGAGATGAGGATAGCTGTGGAATGAAATGGGAGGGAATAGGATCCAAAGAACAAGTGGTTAGATTAGCTTTGGATATTATAGAGGAGAGAGAATGTTCAGAGAGTGTAGAGAAGGCAGCTAGACAGCAGTCAATGAGAGGTGTGGAGGTGGGATTTGAGGGCTGCGTGGAGAATTCACTTCTGATTTTGTCAATTTTATCAGTGAAGTATGTTGCAAATTCTTCAGCTGATAAGCAAGATGAAGGAGGAGGGGGATGGAGAACGGAGTTGAAGGTGCTAAACAAGCGTTTTGGATTGTGTAAATGGGCGAACAAAAGATTATAGTATTCACTGTAACTTTGGCAAAACATTCAGAATGTCACTGATTGATACTGTTATTACAGTATCTTAGACTCAGTGTGAGACACAAGCTCTCAATGAGGCAGTGACAGACATCAATCTTACCCATTCCACTTTGTCCAGTAATTAGACACCATAAGGTCACTAGCTTGTGTGTGATAAGAATCTAGGAATCTCTTCTGAGGGAAGGTCTGCAACTTTTTTTCAACTGTGACTGCTTTGTAAAGTTGTACATTCAGGGCCCGTTTCCACTATAGCATTGCAGAATCGCCGGCAAATCACCGCAGGCGAAATCGCATGCGGGTGCGATTCCGCATGCGTTTTTTGCCGTGATTTCGCATGCAAATTCGCATAGGTTAGGGTAATGCAATTTTAACCATGTCACTGCCTGTGTGAATTAACATGGGTACCTATGCGAAATCGCATGCGAATTCGCGGCAAAAAACGCATGGGGAAAACGCATGCGATTTCCCTATTAAATACATTGCGTGCGATTCGCCTGCATTCCACACGCAAGCAAATTCTGAGGGCTCTGCCGTGCAGAAAAATCCTGCACAGAAAAACGCACAGCAAAACTGACAAGTGGAAACAGTCCCATTCACTTGTATTGGCTGTGCGAATCTGCATGCGGGCAACGCATGCGGATTCGCGATAGTGGAAACGGGCCCTAAGTCATCAGAACTCTGCTGCAGTGTGAGACAGATGTTATTTTACAAACCCAAGGGAGCAGGGACAGTGTACAAATTCCAAAGTGTGTATGCAGGGCCGGCCTTTGATATGAGCGACCGGAGCGGTCGCTCAGGGCGCCAGTTCTCAAGGGCGCATGCACCCTGTCACCCCTTGGCGCCCCGCTGTCTCTCCCTGCGTCCTCTCTGTCTGTAATTAGACTACAAGAACATGGTCGCCGATGTCCACAAATGCAGACAATCGGCGGCCATTTTCTTGTAGCCCTGCTCTAACTACAGATGGAGCAGAGGCGGGTAGAGAAGAGTGACATCGGCGCTGGAGCGTGGAAGTCAGGTGAGTCAGTCTCTGCCCGGCCTGCTGCCGCAGAAGGGGGGGGGGATTGACTGGGGGCATACTACCTACATTAGGGGGGCATAATACCTACACTGGGGGCATACTACCTACACTGGTAGCTATGCTACTACACTGGGGGCAGCTATGCTACTACACTGGGTGCATACTACCTACACTGGGGGCAGCTATGCTACTACACTGGGGGCATACTACCTACACTGGGGGCAGCTATGCTACTACACTGGGGGCAGCTATGCTACTACACTGGGGGCATACTACCTACACTGGGGACATACTACCTACACTGGGGGCAGCTATGCTACTACACTGGGGGCATACTACCTACACTGGGGGCATACTATCTACACTGGGGGCAGCTATGCTACTACACTGGGGGCATACTACCTACACTGGGGGCAACTATGCTTCTACACTGGGGGCAACTATGCTACTACACTGGGGGCAACTATACTACCTAAACTGGGGGCAGCTATGCTACCTATATGGGGCAACTATACTACCTACACTGGGGGCAACTATGCTACCTATATGGGGACAACTAGGCTACTTACACTGGGGGCAACTATACTAGCTACCTATACTGGGGCAACTATACTACCTATACTGAGGGCTACTATACTAGCTACCTTTACTGTGGCAACTATACTACCTATGCTTGACTACCTACACTGAGGGCACCTACACATGAGATCCTATACTGAGGGTACCTATACCTGGCTACCTACCTACCTATACTGAGTCTGAGGGCATTTTTTGGGGAGGGATGCACCACAGCTATAACGAGCGTTGCAAATTGTTGGTGCTATATATGGGCCTGTGGGTGTGCATGCGTGCGTATGTGTGTACATGCGCAAAGAGGATGGGGAGGGGCAACAAAATCCGGTTTCGCTCAGGGTGCAGTGAAACCTAAGGCCGGCCCTATGTGTATGATTCCTTATCTGTGTGGTAGACACATGCAGTCAACATAAAAATGGTACAAGAGTAGAATATGTTTTCTCTCCATGCCCTTAGTTGTCAGTCTCTCAAACTTTTTCCCCCACGGTGCCCCGTGTGGCTTCTGGGCCCCCCTGCGGAGGCATCCCGTGCATGGTCTATTGTTACGCCCCTGCTCATTGCACACCTTCACACTGCGTTGCACTATGTTACTCTTCACTGCTGCAAGGGCCTTGCAAGTCTATGGAGACTTGCACACCTTATGCGATGCAACGTTGTGTGCTGGAAATATCTCAATCGCTGCAATGTCGGTGCCAAGGCTTATGCAGTAATGAGCGACGCAAATAGTGTGCACGACGGGAGCGTGGTATGATGTGGTGGGCATGTGCGGAATTTCGGAAATCCCAGTGATGTACTTCCTGCTCAGCAGAGATTATGTCACTAGCCAGAGGAGTGGCATTATGTATAGGATTCTGTCACCCCACCATGGCGCAGGGTCATATGAAGGCTGATTTGTGCAATGTAGTACTTGCTCTGCAAGTATTAGGTGTGCAACTGGCTTCAATTTCAGGGATAACAGCAGCACTGATCTACAGTGGGATGTGAAAGTTTGGGCAACCTTGTTAATCGTCATGAATACATCGTTGGTTGTATGTAGGTCAGGGGTCACTGAGCTTACCAAGCCAATTTGAGTTCCAATAATTTGTTCTAAAGGTTTTGGAATCAATAAAATGTATGCACCTGCCTAATTTTACTTAAACAATTACTGAGCACTTTCTGTAAATCCAATAAACTTAATTTCACTTCTCAAATATCACTGTGTGTGTCTCTTATATGATATATTTAACTGACATTTTTTTATCGTAACAACCAACGTTTTATACAGAAAAATCATGACAATTAACAAGGTTGCCCAAACTTTCGCATCCCACTGTATATATACAGTACTAGTTGATGACCCGGCATTACTCAGGTATGTACTTAGTTGTTGTTGGCTCCACTCACTTTTTCTAACCTTGACACATAGTCACTCAATGACCAAGTTTGTGAGCTTTGGGGTCCTTGGCATCAATAACAGTAATGTTAGAATGGAAGCAGTTTACATTTTCCCATTGAAATCGATCAAACATATCTGATTGGCTGTTTATGGCGTATCCCTCTTATCTGAATTTGAACCCCAGTCACTCAATGACCAACTGTACCAGGTTTGAGGCTTGTGCCATTAACAGTGCAAGAATGGCAACAATTTAAATATTCCCCTTGAAAATCAATAGGTGAATTTTGATTGGCTGTTGTAGACTCCACCCACATTCCTGAATTGACCAACTGTGGCAAGTTTGAGAACCCTGACAGTAGCAATGTAAGAATGGCTGCAGTTTACATTTTCCCATGTAAAATGAATGGCTGAAATTTGATTGGCTGAGCTCTACCCACTTTCCCTGAATTTGTAACCTCGGTCACCAAGTGACCAACTGTGCCAAGTTTGGGGACTCTGGCTTTATTACTGTGAGAATGGCAGCCTTTCAAATCTTCCCATTCATTTGATGTCACAGTAGTGAAATACTACTGACTTTCCTGAAAGGTGGGTGACAGATGTCACCAGTGCTTGATAGAAAACCGATGTATTAGGGACAACTGGGCCAGCACACACCCACATACCATACACATTTCACAGATGAGACGGAAGTGTAAATGGCTGCAGAATACACACTTTACCTGCACTATAATAAGCCTTTTGCTGCTGCATGCATGTGTCCACGGCAACACCAATGGCTGTAAAGCTTTAGTGGTCTTTGTACACCATTGACTTGTAATATGTTATTACACCCAGGGGTTGCCTGTTAAATCCCTGCTCCAAGCACATATCTGAATATGCCATTTTTTTTAGCTTATTAAGCAGCTTGCCTGAATGTTGTCATGATTATGTGCATTGAGGCATTTTCAGCTAAAAATAATCCTGTTTAAAACACATAATCAGGTGACCTGAAAGCCCAGCTAAAGGAGTCAATTTCAATGTCCATAAATTATTAATTTTTCCTATTCCTCCTATTTCTTTTGGACAATATAGATTATGCCAGGTAGAAGGGGCAGAGAGAAGAGGTGAGGATCTATTTTATACTTTTAAACACAAGTAGGGCTTCCTTTTTATTATTTTTTTACAATTTCCCAGCCGTATTGAGGAGATGCAGAGAGATGCAGGTAAAGTATGATGCTCCGCCTCCCTTGCGCTGCATGTAAGCACAGAAGTGGGCCCTCTTAGCCTTTGGGCTCTCCCGCGATAGGGTTGGGTCACGGGGGCTACTTATATGCCCTTGGGAAGAAGTGAATGTAGGACCCCTTCCATTCTCATGCGGCACTGACGGTAAGTGTGTGACCTCTACAGTCCCACACTTGTGGGACCCCTAAGAAACCCGGGCAATTGCCCAGTTTGAACATATTTAAAGTGAACCAGAGACGAAGCACCCTCAGGTATTTTACCATATAGATCAGTGGGAACATTAGAGAAAACACCTACACTGCTCTCTGTTTCATTCTTCACTGTTCAGCTTGCTTCTTACCAGACCTGATAAAATCCCCGACTGAGCATTTAGTCTGGCTTTGCTATAATGACTCAGCTATAATGATTCCTGAGCAGAGCCAGCAGGGGGCAGGCATGGACTTGAAAAGACATGAGAGAACACAGACTGAGCTATAAATATTCCTGAACAAAGCCAGACTGAATGCTCAGTCTGGGATTTTATTAGGGCTGATTAGAAGCAATCTGTGCAGTGCAGAATGAAACAGAAAGCAAGGTAGGCGTTTTCTCTAATGTTCCCACTGTTATATATGGTAAAATACATGAGAGTGCTTTGTCTCTGGTTCCCTTTAAGCGCCAGCCCCACTCCTTATCCAGTTTTTATGAATACAGTCAAGACCGGATTTATGTTGTGACTCCCTTTTCTTGTACAATAGTGTCCCACCCATTGCATGTGCCGCTCCTCTTCCACGTGTATTATCTATGTACAGCAGCCCTTCTCTTTCTTGAACAGCTCCCTTGAGGATCAGTTTCCCATTTCCATGTGTTTCTCCCCATTTTCAGCCTCCTCTTTCCTATGTAGAAACCCCTCTTTCATGTCCAGGTGCTCTCCTGGGCTGCAGCCGCCCAAGGCCCTGGCCTTTGTGACGTTTCCAAAAATCCAGCCCTGAATAGAGTGTTTGAGGGGGCCTAATGTAAAACTTGCACTGTGGTCCATGACTACACCACTGCAGAGCGAAGCAGGAAAAAAAGCGGGCAGGAGCACTTACGGAAAAAACAGCACCGCCATAGGCCTCTATATTAAAAGCTGCATTTAACGGCAGAAGGAGGAAATTTGGGTGCATAGCGGTGGCCACTAGCTAGCCTCTTTTGCTGCAAATTCGTGGCTTCCACAAAGCCATAATATGCAGCAGTGAAGGTAAATTTGGGTGCCTGGGGGCACCCAATTAGCGGCAGGAGGCTCCATTCTGTGCGGACAGGCTAGCGGAAAGTGGATAACTACACTGCGGCATTGCATAGCGGGCATGGACCACCAGGGTAGCGGGGTTTATGGTTAGACACTACCAGGAAGGGGTCTTAGGGTTAGGAACCACCATGGGGGTCTAGGGGTGAGGCATGGGTACAGGGAGGGTTCTGAGCAGGAGTAGGGTGAATAGTATCGACATTCTACTATGGAAATTCTACTAGCGGCAAACCCTGCGCCCTTTTTTCCAGGCGCCTTTTTTTCATGTATGCACTGCAGATGCCCCCCTCTGAATATAGGAGATGTCTAATGGTAATCCATTCATAAATGGTGCATTTTTAAAACTGTGAGAAATATTATTTCTGGCTGTAGTAAAACTATTCTAACACTTGGTTGTTAAATATAGTTTCCACATATCAGTAATGGCTCCGTAGTACAGTATACCTTAGTGCTCTTTAATGACAGGATCTCCTTTTTGGGCAGTAGGGGAAATAGTCAGGGATGGAGATGGAATTGGTAAGTGGGAAGGACAATCTGCCTGCTCTGCCATTTCATACTCTGTATTTTAAGACAATTAGTGTTGTGAATTATTAAAGACAAAAGAGGTCTGCCTGTAATAAACTATGAGTAAGCAAGTGCCTTATCGCTGTGGTAAGCAGTAGCCAAATCAATAAATCCACCTGATTTAGGCCTCATTTTAATGGCTGTAAATATTTTCATTTTTATCGTTGTGTATTTGGCTCTATCACTGGGCCGGGGCCAGCCATGTACTTAGCAAAGGAGATCAATAATCATGGCAGCACAGGAGAGAAAACATCACATACAGAAGCTACATGTAAACACGGGAACTTCCTCATCCCTGTTCATCTTTCTATCTATCTACAGCATCAACCCTGAAGCTAACAACTACGGTAGATGCAGTGGCGTAACCATAGGAGATGCAGAGGGACCCACTAGGGCAGTGGTGGCAAACCTTTCAGTTGCCGAGTTCCCAAACTGCGACCCCAAATCCACTTATTGATCACAGAGTGCCAAGATGGCAATTTATACTGAATACTGTGGTTTTAGTTATAAAAACAAACAAACATACAACTCATACATTAAAGGCCACTCTACATTTAAAATTCAGCAATCGCCCCCACGTATGAAATTCCAAAATTACCCCCATATATAAAATGCAGCAATTACCCCCACACATGATGTTGGACTGCCTATCCTGGCTGATAGTGATGTTGTGCTGGCCTGGCTGGCGGTGATGTGGTAATTATGCGATGATGCTGGCCTAGCAGGTGGGGTGCTGGCTGATGGGAAGGAAGCTGGCTGGGTGGTGGATGCAGGGTGCTAGTTGGAGCAGGTTGCAAGATGCAAGCTGGGGCAGGGGTGCCATTATAGACCTCAGATCCATAGTGACCTCCAGGTCCTCGCTGTGCTCCCTCTGCTGTCCTAGCTGCCGCTGCCTGAGCTGCACTCTTTCAGTCACAGTAATAGACCTTAGGATCTGCGGCGACAACAGAGCCAGAGAAAGTGCACAAGCTGCCCGTGCCCAACGTACTCAAACTGCAGGAAGTGACTGACGTCCCTTCTGCATTTGCAGCACACTAGATGCGGGTAGCGTGTATCTCTCTGGCTTGACTGTTGCCCAGGATTCTGAGGTCTATTACTATGAGTAAAAGAGCGGGGCTCAGGTAGCGGCGGTGGGGACGGCACCAGAAGCACAGCGATCAGTGGTGGTGGCGGGCACAGTACGCGTTCCCTCAGAGACAGCTCTGTGTGCCGCCTCGGGCACGTGTGCCATAGGTTCGCCATCACTGCACTAGGGGGATCATGCTCCATGCCACCCTCCCCCTCCATTGCAAAAGAACACATCACTATACTGTAACTTAGGGACACATCTGTGCAGCCCTTGCCCCAAATTGTCACCCAAGGGGTCAAGTCCTGATTACAACGGTTACAGACACAGATTGTGTGAAGGCACCTTAAGCCAGTTGAGAAGATATTTGTGAATATCTCTACATTTGGCCTTGCAGCTGGTGCTTAGCTTCGGTGACCTGTTTGTATTATCCTATGAGGACAAGAGGGTGAGGAGTTGGAAACTCATTGCCGATTGCTACCATTACTAGACACTGCAGGTGCATGTTTACTCCCCATTTGTCACCCCCCCCCCCCCTCTCCTCACCATAGAGAAGTACATGCTACATGACCAGCAGTGAAACAGCGTACATGTTCGCCTCAGATTCCAAAGCTTCTGATCACTGGGCGAGTGTGAGTCTTTAGCCTTGAGGAGGTTCTGTCAGGCAATGTGGTTAGAGAGAGACGGACGCAGTCAGTCTATACTGTCAGTATGACAGAATGTTCTAGTCACTGTGGGAGATTTATCAGTCTGTCTGCACAGCACAGAACAGACACCATATGAAATGATTTTCATAGCACCACGGAGCATCCCAATTCATCAGAGCAAAATAAGAATTGCTCTAGACCTTTCCTTAAAGAGGAACTGTCGCGAAAATCTTAAAATTTAAAACACATACAAATAAGAAGTACATTTCTTCCAGAGTAAAATGAGCGATAAATTACTTTTCTCCTATGTTGCTGTCACTTTCAGTAGGTAGTAGAAATCTTACCGACAGGTTTTGGGCTAGTCCATCTCTCCATAGGGGATTCTCAGCATGGCCTTTATTCTTTATAAAGACATTCCCTGAAAAAGATTTACACAAAGATGCTGGCCAGCCTCCCTGCTCACTACACACTTTTTTGGCAGTTGGACGGAGCAACTGCCATTCACTATGTGCTTTTAATAATAAAGAAAATCCTAAGAACCCCCTATGAGAAGATGGGCTAGTCCAAAACCTGTCGGTAATGTCAGATTTCTACTACTTACAGTAAGTGACAGCAACATAGGAGAAAAGTAATTTATGGCTCATTTTACTGCGGAAGAAATGTACTTCTTATTTGTATTCGTTTACATGTATTTTACATTTTAAGATTTTCGCGACAGAGGTGTTTTAAAGCAAACCTGAAGCAAAAAAAACCCTTGTGATATAATGAACAGCATATTAGTAGCAATGAAAAAAAGTCTCTTAATTTTATTTTCCGTAATATAGCTTTTTTTTTTTATAACATTGCATCATATCGTCATATTTGCAGTTTACAAACCTATGAAACTATAGAACAGAGCAGAACAGAGCAGAGCTAATGACCCTCTGAACCTTCCTACAGTAAAACCTTAACAAGTTCGGCCTTTCCCGGACGAACTTACTCGTCCAGATAGACTCTGCTGCTGCCGCCGCGTGGTGTGCGCAATCGGGTGCGCTCCCGCCGCCCGCTGCTAGCCCCCGATCAGTGAATGGGAATATAATTCCCATTCACCGATCTAAGTCCCCCGGAAAAAATACCGACCCTTTCTATTCAGAGAGTGTGGTATTTCTGCCCCCAGGAAACTTCACCACCTTCTTTTTAGTTCCTGGATGCAAGATCGTTCGCATCCAGGACTTTTTTGACTGTGGCCATCTTGTGGCCAAATAATAAACTGCACCCACATACATTTTTTTATGAAACAATTATTTTATTTAACATGTAAAATTAGCTGTTTCCCTCCCACACCAAAAATTACCCAATTTATTAAAAAAAAAATAAATAAAAAACAATACAATAAAAAAAAACAACAACATAAATAGTTACCCAAGGGTCTGAACTTTTTAAATATGCATGTCAAGAGAGTATGTTATTATATTATTTTAAATGATAAGCTTATAAAAAGTGATGGACGCAAATTGAAAAAATGCACCTTTACTTCTAAATAAAATATCGGCGCCATAAATTGTGATAGGGACATCATTTAAACGGTGTAATAACCGGGACAGATGGGCAAATAAAATACATGAGTTTTAATTACGTTAGTGTATATTGATTTCACACTATAATGGCCAAAAACTGAGAAATAATGAATTTTTTTCATTTCTTTCTTAATCTTCCTGTTAAAATGGATTTTGAAAAAAATAATTCTTAGCAAAATGTACTGCCCAAAGAAAGCCTAACTAGTGGCAGAAAAAACAAGATACAGATCAATTAATTGTGATAACTAGCAATAAAGTTATTGGCGAATGAATGGGAGGTGAACGTTGCTCGGATGCATGAGATTTTCGACACTGCGGTGCTGAACCGGTTAAACAACCAAGAAGCAAGTTCTTCAGAAAACAGGACTGTCTTCAGCTCAAGTTGAGAGCTCAGAGAAGCTATTTTGCATAGAGAACAACTGAAGTTTCTTAGCTCTTCCTGTAGTGGAAAATAATATGAGGCTATTTGCTACTAATGTTCTATTAGCTGTAATACACATTATTTATTATCTCATAAGTTTATTTTCACTTCAGGTTTTGCTTTAAAAATAAGCTCTTTTTTTGCCACAGTAATCTTTTTCACACCATTCTCCTTTCTGGTGTTGTGCTTTGCATTCGCATGCGTTGTAGAGGGATAGATAAGCCGTCACACGCTAGTAAATACACATATATCATCTTGATTGGCAACAAATTAGTACCAAATTTCGGAGCATGCATTCTTCATAAATATCCCCGTGGGAACTGTAATTACAAGTTAATATTGTGGCCACAAAGCTGTCACTGCCCCAGAGCCTTCTGGGAACTGTAAATGGATTTGTGATCCCAGGGGTGTCATCTTCAGAGATAATCGGTCAAAGTATTGTCCGGAACGTACTGTTTGTCTACACGCTTCCATTGTGTGATGATTTGCATTATCCATAAGCTGCTAATCACTGTAATGGTGCCCATACATGTAGCGATGATGGGCAGATTGACCAAGAGACAGATCTCTCTCTAATCCAATCCGATCATAGAGAGATCTTTTGGCTGCTTATACAACGCAGGCCGATTCCCGATCGATTTCAGCATGAAATCTCTGGGGCAGGAATGCCGCCAGGGTACAAGCAAGGCAAGCCCCTGCTTGGGGCCTCGCTTTAGAGGGGGAGCAGTTTAGGAGGGGGGGTGCACAACTCATTCAGCTATCAGTCCCCTATTGTGTTTGAAGCAGAGAGAAATAAGAAAAGGGGATACATGGCAGTGACTGCAAGCTAGATAACTAGAGATTAAGGTGTGGGGGGGCCCTGGGGTGCCTCTTAGTCTAATAGCAATCGGTGTGTGATGGCTGGGGTGGGAGGGATGGAGGGTGCATTTTGGTGTCTCAGCCTTGGATGCTGGAGGACCTTGTCTCAGCTCTGCCCTGGTGGCTGACTTGTGCTTCATGCCCCCCGGCCCTTTCCGCCATCACTCGCGTGCCCCGATCCAGTGCTAAAACATACTGCTCACCTTCCGCTGGCATTGCGTCGTCACCATGGTTACTTCTGGTCAGTGCTAGTGTTGATCGAACAGTGCTCAGCACTGTTCGTTATTCCCCGAACATTGGGGTGTTCGGGTTTGGGTCGAGCTTGTGCTCGGCCGCGCTGTTCGGTCTCCTCCCCTCGCTTATTGGAGCCTTTGCAGGCAGCCAATAAGCGGCGACAATGCTTTTTCCACACCTATGGTCACACAGCCTAGCTAGCTGTGACCATAGCTGTGATTGGCAGAGCGGGTCACGTGTTCAGGTATATAAATACCCGAACGCGCGGCTGGCTCCACCATTTGCATTGGGGTTTAGTTTGGGGTAGGTAGGCGACAGAGCTAGCATAGCGGTTAGGTAGGTGCCAGCACTGCCAGCCAGGCCAGCCACAGTGCCCCAGCCTCACCACCACTGCCAGCAGCAGCCACAGTGCCCCAGCCTCACCACTGCCAGCAGCAGCCACAGAGCCCCAGCCTCACCCACTGCCAGCAGCAGCCACAGAGCCCCTGCCTCACCAATGCCAGGCTTTGGCAGCAGCCACAGTGCCCCAGCCTCACCACTGGCAGCAGCCACAGCACCCCTGCCTCACCACTGCCAGCAGGCACTGCCAGCAGGCACTGCCAGCAGCCACTGTGCTTTCAGTACTTTCAGTGCCAGCTGGGAACAGTTGTGCCCATAAAAAAACCATTTTGCAGAAGTTTCTCTCATTTTGCAAGTTTTTTCAGGCCTGCAAAGCAGGCATGCTCGGGTCCCCATTGATTTCCATTAGTCTCGGTGTTCGGCCGAATATCCCGAACATCTGGACCATGTTTGGCCGAGCTGACCCGAGCCCGAATACCTGGGTGTTTGATCAACACTAGTCAGCGCCTCTCATGACATCAGAGGCGCTGGACAGAAGTAACCATGGTGGCCGGATTTAAGCGGCTAGCGGGAGAGTGGTGAGACTCGGCGCTGGATTGGGGCCATGAAGAATACATGGAGGGGGACACAAATCACTTGCTGCTTGGAGCCACAAAAACCATAGCAGCACCCCTGCTCTTGGGAATCAGCCTAGTGACACCGCTTTGCTGACTCCTTCACTGTCCCCCCAAATGTTAATGTGTCTGTGCATTCAAAACCCTCACCATTCCAGCTGCTCCTGATCCAGCAACAATGTGGTGGCCACATATAGCTGTTTGTATTTGTTAACACAGCCTCATGGTGAGAGGAACAACAAAACTTTATTGAGGCACAACATTACCAAACAACCAGAATGCAGTACTTGAGACACATTAGCATATAACTGGAATGCAGTACTTTTATGTTACTGTAGGTGGCAGCAGATCACAGTACAGTATATGAACCTTTATTTTCTAACAATATTGAATCCAGTGCAAAAAAATTGTGAATTTGCCGCCTGATGTGATGACAGTGCGTGCACCCGACACCAGGGGGCGCACGCAGCATCATCAGAGGGACACGCCGGGGAAGGTGAGTGTGGCAGAGTGACAGGAAGCGGATGAAGAGTCCTATGGGAGAAAAGCGCTTTACAAATATTATTGTATTGTATTGTATAAGAAGGAAGACGAGGAGATCGCTGCCAGGGATCGCTGCTTAGAAGACTGAAATCCACTTGCAGGAAAGCCGCGATGTGTCGGTGAGGGATCCCGCATGCAAGCATCCTTGCAGGTGAGTAAGTGCAATAGCTGGACGTTCCTGAGGCCTTTCCACACTGCTAGTGAAGTTCAATTATTAGAGGCACAGGATCAGCAGGACAGCCAGGCAATGTGCATTTATTAAAAGGCAATAAAAATGTCAGCCTCCACATCCCTCTCACCTCGGGTTCCCTTTAAGGTTGATGTGAGATGATCTTCCAGTCAACCAACTGACACAGTAAGGATAGCAAATCACAGTAATGTCACTGCAGAGGACGTTAGTTACTGTCCCATCAATGCGAGAGGATGTGTCAGTCACTGTACTATCTCTGCAATAATAACTGTCAGTCACTATGATGTCAGAGAGAGATGATCTGTCAGTCACTGCGCTGCCAGCATGTGAACAATTGTCACACTTTGATTTTGCTGTGAGAGAAGATAAATGACGAGGTCACTGTCCTTTTACAGAGAGATCTGTCAGTCACTGTCTTTCAGAGTACTGTAAGATAATTTGCTGGTCACTGTATTGTTACTGTCAGAATCTTTCAGTCAATGGAGCTGATTTATTATGACAGGTGTAAAAATACACAGCAAAAATGCACAGGTTGTTAAGAGCAACCACTCAAAATCCTTGTGCAGACAGCACAAAGCAATACTACTGTTACTATCGGTAGCATGAGTTACGCTATTTGCGTGAACCATGGAACTTGAGTACTGCGAACGCTGCTAAGGTAACACGCGTTACTAACAGTGAGTTAGTAATGTGTGTTACCATAGGAACTGTAGGTCGCGCTAACAGCATAATTTGTGGTACACACTGCTGGTAGTAACGTTAATAATGTCTTGCGCTGTCTGCAGACAGCAATATTACCGAAGTTTAGTGCATCAGCCCCACTGTGAGATGACTCTGTGATAGTGCTGTCAATGTCAGAAGTTGGGTGATTTGGTGGCAGGAAATTTGGGCGCATGAGGCAAGTGGACAAAAAGGGCGCCGCCATTCACTCCCATAATAAATATCATTTGATGGGCGCCGAACAGGAAAAAAGGGCGCCAGAGATTATTAACGTTTTCAAATGGTGCCCGGAGATTTTTAATGTTTTCAAACTGCGCTTGTGATGATTTAAGTTTACAAAATGCGCCCGTGACGAATACCATTTACAAAAATACTAAACATATTTATCGAATTTAACTAAAACGTTATATAAAATGTTATCCCTTACTGTTTGTAAAACATTATTATTCACATAATAAAGCGATCAGTACGTAAATTGTAATATATTTTTTACCGTCACTATTTGTAAAACGTTATTATCCACACAATAAAGCGATCACTAAGGGGAGTTTTAGGGTTAGGCACCACCAGGGGGGTCTTAGGGTTAGGCACTACCAGGGGGGTCTTAGGGTTAGGCACCACCAGGGGGGTATTAGGGTTAGGCACCACCAGGGGGGTCTTAGGGTTAGGCACTACCAGGGGGGTCTTAGGGTTAGGCACCACCAGGGGGGTATTAGGGTTAGGTACCACCAGGGGGGTCTTAGGGTTAGGCACTACCAGGGGGGTCTTAGGGTTAGGCACCACCAGGGGGGTATTAGGGTTAGGCACTACCAGGGGGGTCTTAGGGTTAGGCACCACCAGGGGGGTATTAGGGTTAGGTACCACCAGGGGGGTCTTAGGGTTAGGCACCACCAGGGGGATTTAAATTTAGGCACCACCAGGGGGGTCTAAGGGTTAGGGATAGGTAGAGGGAGGGTTCTGTGTGAGAGTAGGGTTAGGTTTAGTTGTAGTAAAATGTTAGTAATATTTACTAATGGTTTACAACAGTTATTACGAATATGCTTATATTTTTTTTCATCATTATAAACAATATTTTCAGATCTTATTACATAAAGAAACGATAAATGAAGGTTATTCACAATACTATACAATTATAGCGATTAAACATGTATTATCGTTTTTTAACAAACGTAATTATAAGTTTCACTTTTAAAACAGGGAAGATTATCGTTTTCACAATGTGAATGCGATTTCATACACATAATTAAATGTTTTTTAATTTGTAAAACATTATTTGTAAACGAAATACAACACAATATTTTTATACATTTTAGTCATCATGTTAAATCAAATTGTAATCAGCAGTTCTGTATTTTGTACCAGTGTTCATATTTGATGTATATTATTGTCTGTATCATTATGTATCCCTTGTTTGTTTTCTTACATTGTACAGCACCACAGAATATGTTGGCGCTTTATAAATAAATAATAATAATAAACGCTATTACCGCTTATCCTTTACACCATGCGCCCTTTTTTCTCGGCGCACTTTTTGCATGTACACGATCTGGCTCCCTTGCCTTTTGCATGCATGACCAGTGAGACAGCAGGAATCATCTGTACCACAGTATCTAATGTAATTTATATCCATGACAGGAATGATTTAGTACCGGCCTGAGAAAGACCAGCCTTTGGAGAGTGCTGTATTACATATTGCATGAACAGAGATAGCAGGCTTTCTTATTTGTGCAGCATGGAAATATAGACATATTCTGAAAGGATAGGTCTTGGTAAAAGCTTAGGTAATACCATTATATGGATAGAATTACAATTTATATACCAAAAAAAGATGAAAACGTATTGGAGTTGCTGTATTGAGACACGTGCATACCAGAGGAGCAGGTGCCCAGGCTGACCAATGAGGATGCATGTTTTATGTAAAAACTGAAATCTTAATGCTTGCTGTGGCACTCGCACGATTTTTGCTTCAGTTTCTTTAATGCCTGTCTTGATAATGCCATGTAGAGATGGGCCGAACGGTTCACCGGCGAACGGTTCCAGGCGAACTTTGGTGGTTCGCGTTCGCCTGTAGCAGGCGAACTTTTGCGGAAGTTCGATTCGCCCCATAATGCACTATAAGGGTCAACTTTGACCCTCTGCATCACAGTCAGCAGGCACATTGTAGCCATTCAGGCTACACTAAGCCCTGGAGCCCCACCCCCCCTTATATAAGGCAGGCTCGCTGGCCATGACACTCACTTGTGTGCCTGCTGCAAATAGACAGACTAGGGAGAGCTGCTGCAGATTTTTTCTCCTAGGGAAAGATTAGTTAGACTCTTGGCTTGCTCCTGGCTGATTGTTATTGCTAAAATAGCACCCCTCAACAGCTCTTTTGAGAGCTAATGTTTTCCTGATGTGTTTTTTATTTGTGTGTGTTGCTCACTGACACTGACATTATACAGCCCTATCTGTTGCAGCAGGACCTTGATAATTGTTATTACTGTGCCAGCCAGGCCCTGCCTGCCTATCTATACTGGAACACCTACCTATGCCTACCTAACTACTGGGGCACCTACTTACCTATACGGGGACACCTACCTACCTACCTATACTAGGGGACCTACCTATGCCTACCTACCTATACTGGGACTCCTACCTATGCCTAGCTAACTACTGGGACACCTACCTATGCCTACCTACCTATACTGGGTCTCCTACCTATGCCTAGCTAACTACTTGGACACCTACCTATGCCTGCCTACCTATACTGGGTCTCCTACCTATGCCTAGCTAACTACTGAGGCACCTACCTATGCCTACCTACCTATACTGGGACTCCTACCTATGCCTACCTACCTATACTGGGACTCCTACCTATGCCTAGCTAACTACTGGGACACCTACCTATGCCTACCTACCTATACTGGGTCTCCTACCTATGCCTAGTGTTGGGCGAACAGTGTTCGCCACTGTTCGGGTTCTGCAGAACATCACCCTGTTCGGGTGATGTTCGAGTTCGGCCGAACACCTGACGGTGCTCGGCCAAACCGTTCGGCCATATGGCCGAACTAAGAGCGCATGGCCGAACGTTCCCCGAACGTTCGGCTAGCGCTGTGATTGGCCGAACGGGTCACGTGGTTCGGACCCGAACGCGCTCTGATTGGCCGAACTGTCACGTGGTTCGGGTAAATAAATACCCGAACCACGTCATATCTCCGCCATTTGTCTGTGGGTTTAGCTTTGGGTAGGCAGGCAGGGTAGTTCGCGCTCCAGCCACGCTAGCCAGGGTCCCCCCCAGTCATTGTGTGTCGCTGCTGGGAATAGTAGTACACCGCTCGCTCAGCATTCTGTTTACTGCCACTCTGTGTACCTCGCTCAGCCACACTATATAGCATTCTGTTTACTGCCACTCTGTGTCTGCTGGGAATAGTAGTACACCGCTTGCACAGCCACACTATATAGCATTCTGTTTACTGCCACTCTGTGTACCTCGCTCAGCCACACTATATAGCATTCTGTTTACTGCCACTCTGTGTCTGCTGGGAATAGTGGTACACCGCTCGCTCAGCCACACTATATAGCATTCTGTTCACTGTTCTGTGTCTGCTTGGAATAGTGGTACACCGCTCGTTCAGCCACACTATATAGCATTCTGTGTACTGTTCTGTGTCTGCTGGGAACAGTAGTACACCGCTCGTTCAGCCACACTATATAGCATTCTGTGTACTGTTCTGTGTCTGCTGGGAACAGTAGTACACCGCTCGCTCAGCCACACTATATAGCATTCTGTTCACTGTTCTGTGTCTGCTGGGAATAGTGGTACACCGCTCGCTCAGCCACACTATATAGCATTCTGTTCACTGTTCTGTGTCTGCTGGGAATAGTGGTACACCGCTCGCTCAGCCACACTATATAGCATTCTGTTTACTGTTCTGTGTCTGCTGGGAATAGTGGTACACCGCTCGCTCATCCACACTATATAGCATTCTGTTCACTGTTCTGTGTCTGCTGGGAATAGTGGTACACCGCTCGCTCAGCCACACTATATAGCATTCTGTTCACTGTTCTGTGTCTGCTGGGAATAGTGGTACACCGCTCGCTCAGCCACACTATATAGCATTCTGTTTACTGCCACTCTGTGTACCTCGCTCAGCCACACTATATAGCATTGCGTACTCTGCCAGTCAGTGTGTATATTGCTGGGATCAGTAATACTCCACTCACCGTCAACCACTATATGAGCTCAACATGAGTTCCCCAGAGACCTCCGCTGTGAGCAGCACTCCCAACAACAGCAACAGCCAACGCCCCACGCAAGCTATAACATCCACCCCAGCAGCCAGTGGTCAGCAGCAGCCCTCCCCGGAGGAGAACGTTGTGTCCATCAGTCCGTCGCCAGAGCGATTAATGAGGGCTGCCATTGAGGAGATGATGGGGCCTGATGTGGAGGAGGAGGTCTGGCTCAGGCCAGCATCCCAAGTTAATGTTGAGGACGATGAGGGGTCTGTGTCTGGGGATGTTGGGGTGGCAGAGGTGGTGGGTGGGTCAGACTCAGGAGAAGAGTTGTATGATGAGGATGATGATCGGGACCATCTGTATGTGCCTCAGAGTCCGACCCCGGAAAACATGTTGTATCGTGTGTTTAGGTACTAAAATCTGCGTTCCCTCCCAGTAGTGTTGGGCGAACAGTGTTTGCCACTGTTCGGGTTCTGCAGAACATCACCCTGTTCGGGGTGACTATATAGCAGACTATATAGCATTGTGTTTAATGCCACTCTGTGTACACGGCTCAGCCACACTATATAGCATTGTGTTTACTTCCACTCTGTGTCTGCTGGGAACAGTAGTACACCGCTCACCCGCCACTGTATAGCATTGTGCTCTGTGTCACTGCTGACAATAGTGGTACACCGCTCACCCACCACTGTATAGCATTTCTGTACTGCCACTGTACTGCTGCCAGTCAGCGTGTACTTTAAGGATAAGTGAAATGAGGAAGAAATCCGGTGAAAGAGGGAGGGGCAAGGGAAGAGGTGTTTCCCCTGACGGTTCACGTACAGGCCACAGGGGAGCACCCAAGAAAACCCACTCAATACTGCCCATGTTGTCCAGGACAACAACCCTCACAGATCCAAAAGAACAGGACCAGATAATTACTTGGATGACCTCTCAAGCGTCCAGCAGTGGGTTAAGCAGCACCAGCACATCACGCACGAGGTCCGAGTCCTCAGCCAGTTAAAGTCTGGGCTTTCTTTGAAGACTGCACTGAGGATGTTACCATGGCGATTTGCAAGGTGTGCAAGACCCGCCTGAGCAGGGGGAAAAGTATTAACAACCTCTCCACCACCAGCATGAGCCGCCACATTCTATCCAAACATCCCACTCTGTGGGCAAACGCGGCAGGACAGGGTACCACCAGCAACACTGCCTCCCTTGGGTTCACCAGACTCACCACCAGACCCGCCTCAGCAGCAGCAGTAGCCCAGCCATTGCGTGGTTCACAACATTCACAAACATCAGACGATGCTGACACTGTCACTTTCCGGACTAGTGCTCTTGAGGTCTCCCAGTGTTCATCAAACACAACAACCAACAGCCCTTCGGTGTGCAGCGCTACGGTTGAGTTGTCTGTTTCTGAGATGTTTGAGCACAAGAGGAAATTGCCAGCAAATGACCCCCGGGCCGTGGCAGTAACAGCCAGCCAGCATAGCCAAGCTTCTGGCCTGCGAAATGCTGCCATATCGAGTGGTGGAGACAAACAGCTTCAAGGGCATGATGTCAGTGGCCATCCCACGTTACGTGGTTCCCAGCCGCTACCACTTTGCGCGCTCTGCAGTGCCTGAGTTGCATGAGCACGTGGTCAGCTAAATAACCCGAAGCTTGAAGAATGCCGTTGCCTGCAAGGTTCACCTCACCACTGACACCTGGACGAGTGCGTTCGGCCAGGGTCGATACATCTCCCTTACCGCGCACTGGGTGAACCTTGTGGAGCCTGGCAGCGATTCCTCACCTGCTACGGCGCGGGTGTTGCCCACGCCGCAAACAGCTGGATAACAACAGCAGCACCTACCTCTCTGACTCCTTCTCCTCCAACGCATCTCAAAGCTGTACCTCATCCGGAAATGCTAACCCAGCACCAGCAGCAGTAGGATCGTGGAAGCAGTGCAGCACAGCTGTTGGCATGCGTCAGCAAGCGTTGCTGAAGCTGATCTGCCTTGGGGATAAGCAGCACACAGGGGAGGAAATTTGGAGGGGAATAAAGGAACAGACGGATTTGTGGCTGGCACCGCTGGACCTGAAACCGGGCATGAAGCTAGACACCTGGCACGAACTGGCAATGTACGCAATAGAGGTGCTGGCTTGCCCGGCAGCCAGCGTTATGTCGGAACGCTGTTTCAGTGCTGCCGGAGGCATCATCACAGATCGGCGTATCCGCCTCTCCACAGAAAATGCAGACCGTCTGACTCAAATTAAAATGAATCAATCCTGGATTGGAAACGACTACGCAACACTCCTGGACCCCAACCAAGTAACATGACCGATGAACATCTGGGATGGTTTAGCGTTTCCGGTCCCTGTTTATTGAACCTCTCATCTGTATTACATTTATGACTGCATGGCGGCAAAAAGCATTGCTGCTATATCCGCACGCTTTTTGTCCTCATGCAAGGCCTGGGTTGTTGTGTCTCACAAAGCGTGGCCTTCTCCTCCTGCGCCTCCTCCTGTTCCATCACGTGTGCTGCTGCTGCTGCTGCTGCTGGGTTAGCGTTGCCGCGTGGTCCCTGTTTATTGAACCTCTTATCTTTATTACATTTATGACTACATGGCGGTACAAAGCATGCTATCCGCACGCTTTTTGTCCTCATGCAAGGCCTGGGTTGTTGTGTCTCACAAAGCGTGGCCTTCTCCTCCTGCGCCTCCTCCTGTTCCATCACGTGTGCTGCTGCTGGGTTAGCGTTGCCGCGTGGTCCCTGTTTATTGAACCACTTATCTTTATTACATTTATGACTGCATGGTGGTACAAAGCATGCTATCCGCACGCTTCTTGTCCTCATGCAAGGCCTGGGTTGTTGTGTCTCAAAGCGTGGCCTTCTCCTCCTGCGCCACCCTCCTCCTGTTCCATCACGTGTGCTGCTGCTGGGTTAGCATTACCGGTCCCTTTTCCTGGAACCTCTTATATGTATTACATTTATGACTGCATGCCGACAAAAAGCATGTTACCTGTGCAAAGAAAACAGACATTTCCCGCATTTAAAAGACAGTTTTCCCTTTGAAACTTTAAAATCGATTTTCTCAAAAACTATAAGCTCTTTTTGCTAAATTTTTTTTTCCTCTTGTACCCACTCCCAAGGTGCACATACCCTGTAAATTTGGGGTATGTAGCATATAAGGAGGCTTTACAAAGCACAAAAGTTCGGGTCCCCATTGACTTCCATTATGTTCGGAGTTCGGGTCGAACACCCGAACATCGCGGCCATGTTCGGCCTGTTC